>NW_019385305.1:369416-376248 GCF_000671375.1 Centruroides sculpturatus | reverse complement strand
GTACAGTGGGGACTGATTTCTTCGAAATACTGTATTAGATGTAATAAAGACAGAAATTTTTCCAGTTCGACGAGAGTGACCGAAAAGTTGTAAATTTTGGAAATTTCCGTGGACAACACCTGGTCCTAAAACGAATTAGTTAGAAAACAAATGACTATTATGTTTAACATACGAGTATTTAGATTTTTACAGCTATGGTGAGAAACGTTTAAAATCTACAACAGCCCTGTCGCGTCCTTTCAGATATACTAATGATGCGACAAAAGAGGTATTTGAATTGACCGGTATCGGCACCCTGGGGATTTGGCAGTGCGTGCATGCACGCTCTGCAACCGTCTTCGATTCCATTCATTAGCCACTCGTAGGGAGCTACTTGACTAAGTGCATTGTTTTAAGATTTAAAAAGTAAAGAATATTTTATATTTTTATGTACGTTTCTTTGCAAAGCTATATTTAATTATAATTTTCTTTAAAGTATATTCATATAATTGAAGAATATTTTGTATGTACCGGTACATCCACCACATATTTTATTTCACCGAGTAAGTTTTTATTATTTTATTTTTAATTGTAGCCCTTATATCGTGGCTAGCGATTCGGAATGTAATTGTGATATTAAAAATGCATTTAGAGAAGTCTACGGTTTTTACTGGCTTATCGAATAAACGATACGAATGGACCCTAGACCATCACTGACGCGCAATTGACTGATTGCCCCTGGATGTCGGCTTCTTACAGAAACACAGCTTCCCTATAGTCAAATGTCACGGCACGCCCCTGATAGCCACGATTATTATTTTAAAAAGTTTACATTAGGCTTAACATCAACGAAAATTCAATGCAAAGCGACACGCAACGGAGAAAAATTTCAGGATGGGATAGGTTAATATATTTTTTCGTACATAATCGGTTATCCAAAAAATAAGTTATCCGAACAACCCCAGTCCCCAACTGATTTGGATAAATGACGCTCTACTGTATTTTTAAAATTTGTGGGTCTTTTATTTGTGTATTTGTATTGTTAATATGATTACTAACAATTTGGATAGAAATATAAATCAAGAAGATAAACAAAAAATTAAATTTTGTTTAAATAAACTCATAAATAACTTCATAAATAAACATTATTAACTACTAATGATTCCAAAAGTTGATAATTTTATATACAAAAAAAGATTTCAACAACTTACAATTTCATCTCCTCATGTTTACTTATAATTATTTATATAAATCATTTATTATAAACAATCTCTTAAGATAATGCTCAGAAATATAAAATATAAATATGCAAAAATATCACCAAAATCTGAACATGTTTATTACACAACTCAATATAAATTTCCCTCAAGACGATATTTCACAACTAACATTGATTTATCTTAATTCATTTACTGAGAAAATACTGAACAAATACAAATTATATTCATTTCTAATTCCTCAGTAACAGCAGATACATTGATTTTTTCTTTTATCCGAGTCTTAGTGTCATATTATTTGTTTGTGGATGGCAGTTCTCTATTTATAATCAATTTGCACACTCATAATAGTGTTGACATAATTTTGCTTGATTAGAAGTTGGCATGCAACAACAAATAAAGTTAGTTTATTTAAAGAGTATACGTATTAAAGGTTGTAAGGAAAATAAAAGCAAAACTGCAGCTATTTTAGCTTAATAGATGAGAATTTTTTTCATACTATCTTAATCTGGTTTCAGCTCAAATGAGTTTTGGGATTTTCATAGCACAAATAATATGCAAAAAACTTCAAACATGAATGCAAGAATCTATTCTAATATAAACTTTTATAAATATAACAGCTCTAAATTATATTTTAAGATTTATAAATGATAATTACAAAATTTGTAAAAATATTATACTATACTCTTGCTAATCTGACCATTCCTTGCACTGAAGTGTACCAGATTACTGAGAGTGTATAGGCCTAAAGGCAATGAATGATGTGATCAGAACCAATTCTTTTTGGAGGCAGAAGGACAAATAATATAGCATGTTTACATACAATATTGTACACAGGAATGAAAACCAAGGAATAGGAAAACAGGAGGTGTGACATTAAAGGTTTTCATGGAAACAGATGTACATAGGCAATCACACTGGTATATGCCAGATAATTGAGAGGCTGAATTAGCAAAAGTGTACTGTATTTGAAGTTGTAAATATTGTAAAATAATAAATATATTAGTATTACAAGGAAAACCTTTTATCATGTCACATTTTTGACCTAGAAAGTATGGGATAAGAGCAAAAGTTTTTCAAACACTTAACTTAGTTTAATATCTAATGTAGCTTGTATTATATTTTTGTTATTAATTATAGGTTTGCTGTATTTTTATGCTTTTTTAACTCAATAATCCTGTATTCATAAGTATAGTGTTACTATACCTATAAATATAGGATTATTGAGTTAAAAAAGCATTATATTTTTGTTTAATACATGTTAAGAATTACTAAACTTGAAATCAAAATGGCTAAGTTAAAAGAAACATTAAACTGTTTCTTCAGTTGTTGTTAATGCAAAATAACACATATGCAATGAGTGATGAATTATTGCTAAAATATAAAATACATTTCTTACTTTCAAAGAGGTTTATATTAGCAAGTTTGCACATTGGTATTTCCTTAATACTTACAAAGTTTATAAATAGTCTAACATTGAACATCATAGATAACATTTGCACAATAACTTGTTATATTTTGAAAATAAGAATGGTGATGATGATCAATTGCTCTTGATTGCTTTTTTATTATCTTAAGATCATGAAATTTCATAAATTTCTTTATCAAAGGGATATATGTTCTATCAAGTAATCTTAAATTCTAAAATTTGAATTTAAAAATACAAATGTATCAGCTTCTACCAATTTAATTATAATATGTAGTGTAGTATGTGTTTCTTTCCTCACTATATATTTTATAAATAATACAGAATGCACTCTTCCACAGTTCATTTCATCATTTGAAGTATCTTCTCAAACATTAATAAACTATTTATAAATATTGTTTTGTCTTTCAACATAATTTCTTCTCTTTAATAGCCATGTTTGATAAAGTGACATCAACATTTCACTACATGTAATTGTTTCTATTATAAGCAATTACTCCAGTTGGATACTGTTACAACTTTATTTTATAACTTAAGCTTACAACAAAATATTTTGCTTATACTTATATTATTATAATGATTTATAAGGTTATAACAAAAATACCAATGTGCAAACTCATTACTATGTAAAACTTTTGACTTAATTATTTCATTAATAAGTTATACACCTAAATAATAACTGAAATTAAATAAAATATAATATTGATTAATTTTTTATACAGTGAAATATTGTTGTAACAAATTTAAGAATAATGATTTGTTAAAGTAAAGAATATTTTTTAAAATATTTAAATTTTTATCAATTTAAATATTTAAATATATATAATATATACAATCAATTTAAATATATATAAAGTCACCATCTCCATCTTCTTTATCTAATTTATTGAGTTGTCTTTCATTAGATATTATTGCCTGACAAGCAGTTTGCAGTGCAAGGTTAAAAATATTCTTGGAACAAAGTTATTAAATCAAAATAATAAAAGTTCATTCATCTATATAAAAAAAAAATAAATCTATGTAACTATATGTACGGTACATATATAATCTGATGTTATACATTGGAAATGCTTTGATTATCATCTTTTAAAAAGTTTGGTGAATATAATAGTCTGTTTAAAATTCCCAATAGTACTTATCTTATGCATTAAAAACAGCAAAAATTGTTTGTAATAGGATAAAGATGATTTTAAAGAATTCTGAAATTCCATTCTCAACATACCATAGTTCTATCTCCTTCTTCTGCTTCTCCATATTTCTTCATCATATTTACTCCTAAATTTATAGCTTGGCACCAAGTTTTAGGACTGCAATCAATTTNGAGAGGATGGAGTCAAAAATGAGAAAAGAAAAACAAAATCCATTTTTATGATTAAAGTTTTTTCCATAAGTCTGAATCTTGTAAATTGCATGTTACATACATGAGTCAAGGAGTACTGTACCTGTATTTCTACCATAAGAATCATTAACTATTTCTTAAAGTGAGACACTCAATTATCCAAGATTAGAATGACTGGGATGTCAAAAAAGCCTACGGATGAGTCATTAAGTCATTGCAAATTGTCTGCTTTGTAGGCTATTAGAATTCTAGTCAATGGGGAAGGTGAAGAGGAATGATGCACTTTATGGAAGTGTCCAGTTTATTAAAAGTAATTTCAGACTGCTTCATAAATCTTAGTTGGGTGCAGCAAGTTACCCAAATGGGAAGTCTAGGTTATTTACACTAGCAATCTGAAAATCCTTCATTTATATCCTGTTAAATTTATATACCCTCATACACTAACAAAGACTGTTCCGTTTAGTTGGTGAAGGATTTAAATGAAACTGGATTAACCAGAACAACATTTTTCTCATTCTTCTGGGTAATTGAGAGTCTACTGTAATGTAAACAAAAAATTTATTAAACATTTTTGTGGTAGAAGAAAAGTAAATAAATATTGATTGAAAGACAAACTATGCAAAAGTGATTAAGAATTATTTTAATAAATAATAAATAAATAAATTTATCAAAAAATAAATTTTAAAATTCCATTCTGAAAGATTATAAATTTGCAAAGTGATAATTTGTTTATTGATTTTAGAATAACAATTTTTTGTTTTTAATTTAAATCTCTTTGTTATATATTTCTCACAGTAATAAATTTAATATTTTTGTTAACTGATACTAAAAAATAATTGTAAAAATTGAAGTAATGGATTTATCATTATTGTCCTTTAAAATTTTGTTACCATTATTGTAAATGATTAAATGTGTATAAATATTTGTTTATTCTATATTATTCTATGCAGGAAATGAATGCACCATCATTAAAAATAAACTATTTTAAATCATTTCAAAAGTGTACAATACCAAAGGCTAAGTACGAAAAATAAAAACATTGTTGAAGTCTTCTGAACTTCCATTCACAATCACCAGAATGCAATTAACACCAGCAGTCGATCCTCCTTTGTACATTCTTCTCCGCCTATACTTTGGCAAATTGTTTAAAAGTTTCTCTTACATCTGATATTTGTAAAACTTTCTTTGTAAAATACAGATTAAAAATTTCAGGATGAAATATTTAAAAAAAGTAAAATAACAACGACTAAATAAAAAAAATTAATTTTTTTCATTTTGCATTTGGCACCCAGCATTTTGAAGTATTTTAAATAATAATGTCTGAAAAAATATGACAGATTATGTACTGTGATTTATCAAATAATTTATAAAAAAAAATTGATTAAATAAATTTTTACAAAGAGAATTAAATATATTTGTAAGTTTATTACAAATTAAACATCTTTATAAAAATATATAATATTGAATTTTATATCTAGATATTTTGTAAATATATTATCATCCTCTTATAAAAATAATCTTGAATACAAATTTATTTCCATTGGAATGATTAAAACACCAAAAATAACTATTTAATATGCTTTACTTTGGAAGTGCTTTCACTTTTTGTTTGATCCCTTCGAAGACTGCTCTCATCCAAATGCCAACGGCGTGGGCTCCGGGGTCAGGAGACTTTAACAGGTCCGAATTGACATAGCTTGCCCTGCCGGCCCTGGCCCTCAATTCGGCCGTGGCCGCGGCAGAAGTTTCAGCCGACTTCACTGCTGCTCCCAAAGCATCTAACTGATTTCCATCATTAACGAGATGCAAACGAAGACTGGCACACGCTGGTATAAGAGCATCTAACTAAATGTTAATTTTCATTAGTTGTTGGAAATTAGTAAAAATGTATAAAATGATTAATTATTTCTTAATATAAATACATTACTTCACACTAATAATATTTAGAAATAATTTATTCTCTCTTTAATTGAGGTTACATTGAATTAAATTTGGAACTTTAACATTAAGCTCTTTCTTAACTAATAAAAGCAATTATATAATATATTGTTATTTTTCAAAATATTACACCAACACATGCTAAGAATATTTCTATTAACAACTTACTAAGAAATTAACTGAGTTTGTTAAAAAACTGCTTCTATTAATTTCAATTTTTCATTTAAATTTAATATGGTCTTATTACAATATTAAGAAAAGAATATTTTAATGGAGCTTAAGAACAAAATAAACTAAAATTCTAGCACTTTGGACTTGCATTTATCATCAGGAATGTTTAAAGGACCTATTAATATGATTATAGCATTCTACAATCCTTTAAGTATACCTGATGATGAATATGATCCAAAAGTGGCCAGCTGGATGGCCGAGGCAGTTAAGGCAATTGGCCTATTGCTCTGAAAGACCTGGAATCAAATCTTGGCAAATTACTCCAGAAAATTTTTATGGGAAATCTGTCCTGGATATGTTGGGCCCTTACCTCGCCACATGTCCAAATCTATGAGGGACTTTGCTCTGTGGACCTTAGTGCCCACAGAGCAAAGTCAAAAACAGAAAAAACAAAGTCCAAAAAACAATACAATTTTATGTTTTTACGCTTTATTTTGTTTTGTAAACTCCATTAAAGCAAATATATTTGTACAGTAGAGCGTCGTTTATCCGAAAGTCGGTTATCCGAAATGTCAGTTATCCGAAAGAATTCCAGTTGGCAAATTTAAATTTTCGCTAGTGCTGTGGCGCTGCAATCTTTTGCTATGTCTTGGGCTACTCAAATATTTTACGTTTTTGATACTAAATTAACTTCTGAAGTATAATTTTTTATTGTTTTTATATTTTTCAATATATTTATTTTGTTTGTACAAAATAAAAAAA
>NW_019385305.1:345650-368659 GCF_000671375.1 Centruroides sculpturatus | reverse complement strand
GTACAGTGGGGACTGATTTCTTCGAAATACTGTATTAGATGTAATAAAGACAGAAATTTTTCCAGTTCGACGAGAGTGACCGAAAAGTTGTAAATTTTGGAAATTTCCGTGGACAACACCTGGTCCTAAAACGAATTAGTTAGAAAACAAATGACTATTATGTTTAACATACGAGTATTTAGATTTTTACAGCTATGGTGAGAAACGTTTAAAATCTACAACAGCCCTGTCGCGTCCTTTCAGATATACTAATGATGCGACAAAAGAGGTATTTGAATTGACCGGTATCGGCACCCTGGGGATTTGGCAGTGCGTGCATGCACGCTCTGCAACCGTCTTCGATTCCATTCATTAGCCACTCGTAGGGAGCTACTTGACTAAGTGCATTGTTTTAAGATTTAAAAAGTAAAGAATATTTTATATTTTTATGTACGTTTCTTTGCAAAGCTATATTTAATTATAATTTTCTTTAAAGTATATTCATATAATTGAAGAATATTTTGTATGTACCGGTACATCCACCACATATTTTATTTCACCGAGTAAGTTTTTATTATTTTATTTTTAATTGTAGCCCTTATATCGTGGCTAGCGATTCGGAATGTAATTGTGATATTAAAAATGCATTTAGAGAAGTCTACGGTTTTTACTGGCTTATCGAATAAACGATACGAATGGACCCTAGACCATCACTGACGCGCAATTGACTGATTGCCCCTGGATGTCGGCTTCTTACAGAAACACAGCTTCCCTATAGTCAAATGTCACGGCACGCCCCTGATAGCCACGATTATTATTTTAAAAAGTTTACATTAGGCTTAACATCAACGAAAATTCAATGCAAAGCGACACGCAACGGAGAAAAATTTCAGGATGGGATAGGTTAATATATTTTTTCGTACATAATCGGTTATCCAAAAAATAAGTTATCCGAACAACCCCAGTCCCCAACTGATTTGGATAAATGACGCTCTACTGTATTTTTAAAATTTGTGGGTCTTTTATTTGTGTATTTGTATTGTTAATATGATTACTAACAATTTGGATAGAAATATAAATCAAGAAGATAAACAAAAAATTAAATTTTGTTTAAATAAACTCATAAATAACTTCATAAATAAACATTATTAACTACTAATGATTCCAAAAGTTGATAATTTTATATACAAAAAAAGATTTCAACAACTTACAATTTCATCTCCTCATGTTTACTTATAATTATTTATATAAATCATTTATTATAAACAATCTCTTAAGATAATGCTCAGAAATATAAAATATAAATATGCAAAAATATCACCAAAATCTGAACATGTTTATTACACAACTCAATATAAATTTCCCTCAAGACGATATTTCACAACTAACATTGATTTATCTTAATTCATTTACTGAGAAAATACTGAACAAATACAAATTATATTCATTTCTAATTCCTCAGTAACAGCAGATACATTGATTTTTTCTTTTATCCGAGTCTTAGTGTCATATTATTTGTTTGTGGATGGCAGTTCTCTATTTATAATCAATTTGCACACTCATAATAGTGTTGACATAATTTTGCTTGATTAGAAGTTGGCATGCAACAACAAATAAAGTTAGTTTATTTAAAGAGTATACGTATTAAAGGTTGTAAGGAAAATAAAAGCAAAACTGCAGCTATTTTAGCTTAATAGATGAGAATTTTTTTCATACTATCTTAATCTGGTTTCAGCTCAAATGAGTTTTGGGATTTTCATAGCACAAATAATATGCAAAAAACTTCAAACATGAATGCAAGAATCTATTCTAATATAAACTTTTATAAATATAACAGCTCTAAATTATATTTTAAGATTTATAAATGATAATTACAAAATTTGTAAAAATATTATACTATACTCTTGCTAATCTGACCATTCCTTGCACTGAAGTGTACCAGATTACTGAGAGTGTATAGGCCTAAAGGCAATGAATGATGTGATCAGAACCAATTCTTTTTGGAGGCAGAAGGACAAATAATATAGCATGTTTACATACAATATTGTACACAGGAATGAAAACCAAGGAATAGGAAAACAGGAGGTGTGACATTAAAGGTTTTCATGGAAACAGATGTACATAGGCAATCACACTGGTATATGCCAGATAATTGAGAGGCTGAATTAGCAAAAGTGTACTGTATTTGAAGTTGTAAATATTGTAAAATAATAAATATATTAGTATTACAAGGAAAACCTTTTATCATGTCACATTTTTGACCTAGAAAGTATGGGATAAGAGCAAAAGTTTTTCAAACACTTAACTTAGTTTAATATCTAATGTAGCTTGTATTATATTTTTGTTATTAATTATAGGTTTGCTGTATTTTTATGCTTTTTTAACTCAATAATCCTGTATTCATAAGTATAGTGTTACTATACCTATAAATATAGGATTATTGAGTTAAAAAAGCATTATATTTTTGTTTAATACATGTTAAGAATTACTAAACTTGAAATCAAAATGGCTAAGTTAAAAGAAACATTAAACTGTTTCTTCAGTTGTTGTTAATGCAAAATAACACATATGCAATGAGTGATGAATTATTGCTAAAATATAAAATACATTTCTTACTTTCAAAGAGGTTTATATTAGCAAGTTTGCACATTGGTATTTCCTTAATACTTACAAAGTTTATAAATAGTCTAACATTGAACATCATAGATAACATTTGCACAATAACTTGTTATATTTTGAAAATAAGAATGGTGATGATGATCAATTGCTCTTGATTGCTTTTTTATTATCTTAAGATCATGAAATTTCATAAATTTCTTTATCAAAGGGATATATGTTCTATCAAGTAATCTTAAATTCTAAAATTTGAATTTAAAAATACAAATGTATCAGCTTCTACCAATTTAATTATATGTAGTGTAGTATGTGTTTCTTTCCTCACTATATATTTTATAAATAATACAGAATGCACTCTTCCACAGTTCATTTCATCATTTGAAGTATCTTCTCAAACATTAATAAACTATTTATAAATATTGTTTTGTCTTTCAACATAATTTCTTCTCTTTAATAGCCATGTTTGATAAAGTGACATCAACATTTCACTACATGTAATTGTTTCTATTATAAGCAATTACTCCAGTTGGATACTGTTACAACTTTATTTTATAACTTAAGCTTACAACAAAATATTTTGCTTATACTTATATTATTATAATGATTTATAAGGTTATAACAAAAATACCAATGTGCAAACTCATTACTATGTAAAACTTTTGACTTAATTATTTCATTAATAAGTTATACACCTAAATAATAACTGAAATTAAATAAAATATAATATTGATTAATTTTTTATACAGTGAAATATTGTTGTAACAAATTTAAGAATAATGATTTGTTAAAGTAAAGAATATTTTTTAAAATATTTAAATTTTTATCTATTTAAATATATATAATATATACAATCAATTTAAATATATATAAAGTCACCATCTCCATCTTCTTTATCTAATTTATTGAGTTGTCTTTCATTAGATATTATTGCCTGACAAGCAGTTTGCAGTGCAAGGTTAAAAATATTCTTGGAACAAAGTTATTAAATCAAAATAATAAAAGTTCATTCATCTATATAAAAAAAAAAAATAAATCTATGTAACTATATGTACGGTACATATATAATCTGATGTTATACATTGGAAATGCTTTGATTATCATCTTTTAAAAAGTTTGGTGAATATAATAGTCTGTTTAAAATTCCCAATAGTACTTATCTTATGCATTAAAAACAGCAAAAATTGTTTGTAATAGGATAAAGATGATTTTAAAGAATTCTGAAATTCCATTCTCAACATACCATAGTTCTATCTCCTTCTTCTGCTTCTCCATATTTCTTCATCATATTTACTCCTAAATTTATAGCTTGGCACCAAGTTTTAGGACTGCAATCAATTTTAAATGCTTGAGCAGCACCAGTAAAGAATAATCCATATAGACCACCAGAACACCCACCCATGGACATCTCGGCACAATGCGCGAGTCTGAACAATGTTTCTTTTGGATACAATGTAGGAAATTTGTTTAAGTTACTCAAAATTTCTAAAACAAACAGATAATGAAAAATTTAAGAAATTCCTAAGGAGGAAAATCTACAATATAGATCAATAAAATATATACCTTCAGCTCCTCTTTTCAAAGTTGATCCACAGTCACCATCTCCACCTTCTTTATCTAATTCATTGAGTTGTCTTTCACTAGATATTATTGCCTGACAAGCAGTTTGCAGTGCATGGTTAAATAAATCACAGCCAACTAAATGGAATGGAATTATTACTCTTATTTCTATATGATACAGCCTTCTCATGTCATAAAAAAAGAAATCATATTATTAAACAGATAATAATTTTCTTGTGAGATGTGACCTAAGTTTCTATATTTATATTGCTTTCTTGCTAAAAATAAAGAAGCATTTAATGTATTTTTGCATACTTCTAAAATCAATTAATGGCTGCAGACTAGAAAACATAAAAGAATCAGAAAATTTAGTTAATAATAATTAATTTATATCTGCAACAATTTATAAAAATCATTATATCAATACTATGTGATATATAGTGATAATACTACAGTAAAACCTCATTAAATAAAAGTTTAAGAGGTAAAAAAAATCCTGACTGAGTTAACAAGTTTAATATCTGATTTTCTCAAATTTTTCCGTATCCATAAATTTCTCATTATCAAAATCTGATTTCTCAAGAATCTGTTCACAGAATGATTTCAAAATTGTACGCAATTTATGGCACATTTGAATTCATTGTCAAGACATGCCCCAATCAAAATGCCAGTAACATACTGTATCAGGAAAAGAAAGTTGAAGTGAGGTTGTAATGGCATAGCATCATCTTCAGCACAAAGCCATAGCATTTGTTTATCTTAATCATCTGTACTCATACTGAATATAAGAGAAAATGAAGATCAAAAACCTATTAAAAGGTAGAGGAAAATAGGTTCAAATTAAAAAGTACTGACTATTTTGATTTAAGGAGACCATATTATATGAATAACCCTATATATTGTGATTGGGACATTAGACAAATCGAGTTAACACAGTTCAACTTAGCAATATTTTACTGTATGCTTGACTAAGATGAATCTTGTTAAGAAAAAAAATACATACATAGTTAAATATAATTACTATATTTGCAGGAAAATTTCAATTGATTACACAGAACTTTGAAGACAATTTAAAATATAAAAAATAATAATCTACTAATCTTAATTTGTCATAGAAATTTCAGAAAATCTGTTTATAAAATTAGAATATACAATCCCTGAAAAAAGTTTTCAAACAGCAACAGCTATGCAAACATTATTGATTGCAAGAATTTTTTTATTTGGTAACAAAATCCTAGAGTAATAAAAATTCTGGAATTTATTTCTAATGATAACAGATTTTATTATGCAAAATATTACACTGATAAAATAATTCAGAATATAAAAAAAGAAAATCTTTCAAACATAGAAAAAAAATGAAATGAAAATTCTTTAGTACTACGTTGGGCCTCCTTTGGCCTTAATAACAGCTTTAAGTGGGATGGCACTGATTTAACAAGTTCTGAGTAATAGTTATCATTAATTTTCTTCCAACTTTGCAACAAAGTAGATTTCATTCTTCCTTTGTGTAGGTCATTTTTTATCCACTAAAATTTTCAGTTTACTCACAGATGTTCAATAACATTTAAATCAGGTTTATTTGGTGGTAAAGCTAAAAATTTAATGCTTCTCTATTTCAAAAATTCTTTTACATTTTTCAAACAATGACAACTTGCATTATTATCCTGGAAAACAACTTCTTTACCCCCAAATTAATTTTGGAATTAGTAGTTTCCAAAATTTCTTTGTACAATTTGCCATTTACAATTTCTTTTAGAATATGCAGTTCATCCAATTTGCCATTTACAATTTATTTTAGAATATGCAGTTCATCCTTGCCTTTTGCTGACAAGCAGCTACACATCATAAGATCAATTGGAAATTTCTTCTTACATAAAAGACATTCTTGTCGAAACTTTTCATCTGCTCTGTGCCATACAAATTGTCCAGCATTGTCTCTGCATCCAACACAGTCCTGTTTTCATCTAAAAAATAACTTTCTCCTAATCATCAATGGTCACTTTTGGTAACGCCTTTCCCATTCCATTCATTTTTTCATGTGTTCCTTCATTATGAATAGTTTTGTTTTGTCTTCATAAAATTTGTAGTCCATCTCATTTAACCAGTTTCAAACTGTACAATTGCAAACATCATGGTACACTTTCAATTTAATCCTTTTAATGTGGCTCTTTAATTTTGTAGCCAGATGCATCTTAAGGCACAATCTTGGTTCTTGCTTGTTGTCTTGGTTGGCCAGTTCTCTTCAATATTTTTACACTTTCAAACTTTTCATATTTCTTCCATTTATAATTTACTGTTCAAACAGCACAACCAAAAATCCAAACTTCATTCTGCATTTTTCTTCCAGAATCAGTCACAATTTGGTTTTGAAAATCCTCACTGTATTCTTTAAGAGGGTCAATTTTGAAGTAATGTAAATGCAACAATAATGGAAATAGATGTAAGTAATACTTTCATACTACTAACTTGCATAAACTAATATGATTATTGTAAGAGAAAGAGAGAGTGCTTTAACACATTTTTTTTTCTAATAGGTTCGAAAACTTTTCCAGGTGTCATAGATATTAGAATATATATCATTAGCATAAAGAACACATTAGAATAAAAGCTTATACTCTTTCTGAATTGACATTGAAAGAAATTATCTATAAATTATTATTATTTTTGAATTATTACACAATATCATTTATAGCTTAAAACTAGTTTTATTAAATTTATATTTCCGTAGAAACTTAATGTTATCATATTCTTTCTCTTCATTTAAATAATTTAACCTGTTAGAAAATATAAAAATGTTTGAACAGGAAAATGAGAGATTTTTTTTGATTTGTTATTACAGTAGAGCATCGGTTAACCGACCATTTTAGTTGGCAAATTTCAAATGTGCGCTAGTGATGTGGCACTACAATATTTGGCTATGTCTTGGTTACTTTAATATTATTTTTGTTAAATTTTTGCATGTTTTAGCTGGCAACATGGCTCGACCATTGAAGGGAGGCCAGTATTTAAACAAGACTTAATTTTCTAATTATGAATGGCTGTTTGTTTTATGAGCAATAAAATAATTTAAAAATAATTTTTAACGATACAATAGCAACGATTATTATTAAAAAAAAAAAAATTGTTAGGCTTAACATCGATGAAAATTCAACGCAAAGTTGGTTAATAGTGATATACTAATATACTAATTACATGGGATATACTAATATACTATACTAATAATGTATTTTTTTCGGTTATCTGATTTTTTCAGTTATCCGACCAACCTGAGTCCCCAATTCAGTCGGATAATTGATGCTCTACTATATTTAAGAGTTTTTGGAGTTCAACTTAAATTAAGTCATTTAATCTATTGCTAACTATTACTATTATATTATAATAAATACTTACAAGGACTGAGTTTGGGACCAAAATCTTCAGAAACTTTGCTCACAACAAAATCTGAGACAGGTTTTAGAGATGGTGTTTGTCTCACTTTGTTCTCAGGCAAAAATGATTTTATCCAAGAGGATGCTTCTGTATGGTCATCTGTTATTTAAAAAAAATGTTTTATCATTACTAATTGATTATTCACTTTATTATTACTTTTAATATAATTAAGTGCAGTACTAAACAGTCTAAACTCTTACATACCCAAATAAAATAAATCAGTTTTATCTACTTTAAAAACAGTTAGAGAGACACCGGCCATCTCCAATGAGGTAACGAAAGTTCCACAGTATACTCTAGTAACCACTGCACCAATATTTTCTACATAAAACATTTCAATTAGTTATAAACTATTCTTATTCGTGAGAGCAAGTAATTTGGCAAGACTTTAATTACCCAAATATTCAACAGCTTCTTTAGTCATAATGTTCATTTCTAATTGAGACAATCCACCCAAATTATTTACAACAAGACATAAATGATCGCCTAGAAATATATGGAACTAATAAACACATTATATTCATTCCATTATTTTATAAATATCACAAACTATAATTTTTATAAAATTAATTTATTAATATTGTATTGTCTTTGGAGAATTGATATGTAAGGTCTTTTGTTTGATTTCATAAATAATCTGTAAATTTTAAGAAAAATAAATTGTGTTTTGATTTCTTAATTAAAAAGAACATTAAAATATCTCTTGGCATTAATTAACAAACAGATTAATTATAAAATTTAATCATCATAATTTTTGTTATTAAGTTTTTGATATTATAGTGCAGAGGGTGCCACAGCACAACTCTGACCAATATATTTTTGACAGAGATGATGAGACACACACTGCGAGTCAAATGTCTATACTGACATTAGTCTTTGTCAAGTGAATTGCCAGTTCATCTGTCTTTCTTGTAGATAAAAGTAAAGAGTTAAATTATTTTTTGGGCTGTTGTCTTATTCCAGCCTTACTGTCAGGACAAAGCCACACAGACATGTCATCAGTGTGGCTTTGTTCTGATGGTCGATCTCTGTCATAGAAGAGTTAATTAGGCTAACTTACCTAACTCTTCTCATTTTGCTACATACCATGCTAAGCATAGAATCATTTTTTTCTTTTACATTATTTTCAGTGAAGACTTATTAATAGAGAGTAATAAATTTTTAATATTACTAAACTGTTTAAACCAAATTAGATTATCTTAAAAATCTTTTAAAAATTTAGGGTTTTTTTAAAATGAATTCTAGGGTCTTTGAAAAGAACCTAGAGTCAAAAGACTTTTGAATCTTGGCAACACTGAATAGAATGAATGCTGATTGATTCATTTTGACTCTCAATTCTTTGTTGAATATAAGAGTAAAAGGAATGAACTGTACATCATTTATTTATTCGTTCATCATTCAACCAAATAATACTATTTTGCTATTATGAGTCAAGAATCATTTATTCATAAAGCTTGGGACCAGAAGGGTTTTTGATTTTGGAAGATTTGTATAGTTGCATCTGATTTGATTTGATTTGATCTATTTTAGTTTCACTTGACTTCATTTTTCTTTATGCTGCTTATTTAAAAATTTTTATCATTTTTGATAAAACAAAAACTTTTCATGTGTCTATGTGAATACTTTTAAATTTAAAAGTGTTCCTAGGGTATAAATGAAATTGGGATTAAATTAAAGACACTCAACGAATATGAAAAAGTAACATCTTTTGTATATATACATACTTCTCATAAAATTTATCAACCCAGAGAAAGGGCCTGGAGACAACACTGGAATATTCTCACTGCTTTGTGGAATTTTCCATTTGTAATCTGTGTTGTGTAAACATTCAAAAAACTTTTGGATGTATGGATTCACCCCGTAAAGGATTCACAACCTGTATTACCATACTTTTAAATATAATATTAGACAAAATAATAAGTTATTTAATTTTTTTTCTAAAAATTTCAGATGATTTATTTTGTAATATACTGATACTAAACAAGAAGTAATAGAGTTTGTGCATTGATATTTTTCATTATAAAATATTTCATTATAACTTTACAAACAGCCATCATGTTATAAGAATAAGCAAAGTTTCCCAGTTTGGGGTTCGATCCCCTATGCGAATCGCTCGATGTTGATGAGAATACGTCCAGTTGGAATTTAATATCCCTTTCTTTATTTACGAATATATACAGTAATGTAGAATACAATGTATTTACAGCCCAACATCAATTGAAGGTTTAACTTGTTTGTGCTGACCGCTTGTTCTAACGTCCGTTTCCAGTAGCTGTTGGTCGGAAAGTGGGTGACCAGTTCAAAGTTCGCTTTTTTCTTTCTTTGCACCCTCTATCGTCCAAATTGGCACATTGCTGATGGGCGCCACAGCAGTATAAGCCTACACTATAAGTGTAGGCTTATATAGTATAGTCTAATATACTGGTACTAAACAAGAGGTAAAAGAGTTTGTGCATTGATATTTTTCATTATAAAATATTTCATTATAACTTTACAAACAGCCATCATGTTATAAGAATAAGCAAAGTTTTCCAGTATAAGCCTACACTATAAGTCAATCATAATAGTCATTTGTTTATAATTGGGCAGATAAAATGTAGCAAAAGATTGACATCAATTTCTCAAACATTGGCTGGCAAAGATATGTGAAACAATCTGTAGAAAATATCTGAAATCCAGTATTAATTATGTTTATTTTAGATTACACTCAAATGCCAGTTTACAGCGTAAACCAGAATGCCAGTTTACACTAGATGCGAGAAAGGTAACTTCTGGTTTACACTGTAATGACCATACAAAAAATTTTTGGGTCAATTTAATCCTTTTTTAATAACCAACGAGAGGCAGATGATATACAACACAAAGATAAAACATAAATCTTCTTTAAAATGACCAACAAGATATTATTAAAAACATGTACAGGAAAACACTTGATGTCAATCTTTTTTTGTAGGATCCGACATCAATTACTTCATACAGTACTGAAAAGTTTTTTTCAATATCAGCAAGCTTAATAATATCTTGTCATTCATTTTAAGGAAGATTTATGTTTTATCTTCGTGTTGTATATCATCTGCCTCTGGTTAGCTATTAGGATTAAATTGATCCAAAAATTTTTTGTATGGTCATTACAGTGTAAATATATAAATAATCCTGGGAAAAATATAATTATGCAGTAATTTCTGGTCTCCCTCATTTAAATCAACACGCTGCTCAATGTGTGAAAATAAATGTAATGCCTTGCAATTAAAACAGAATATTTACAGTCAATAACTTTATTTAAATTAATATTTGCTTCATTCTAAAAAATCAATATTCTAAAATTAAACTTTTTCTCTCATTCAAAAATTATTTGATAAATGAATTAAAACATACTGTGGTATTGAGTGTATGTTAGAATTTTTTCATAAAAAGATTTAATGAAGATTACAGAATAATTTTTAAATAAATAAGAGGATTATTTTAAATAACACTCATTAGCATATTAAATAATCTTCTATTAACAAGTAGATAAATATTTTAAATTCGCAATAATCTACAAAATGAGAATCTATGATGGTAATATAGATGTCCATATGCTTCTATCAACATTCATTGGGCTAAATTCTTAAGTTGAATACTATTCAGAGAAGAAAGGCATAAAGCAGCATTTATACTTAAGAATAATTTGCATAAGAACACACTAACCATATGAGATATGTGTAAACAATGCTTACACATCAATTTCTCATACAAGTAGAGTATCCTTATATGAGTTACTTGTAAGTGTACATGCCACTTTATGCTTTTCTTCTCTGAATGGTGTCACATTCAATTGTTATCAGAATTAGTAGATTTTAAAATATAATTTAAAATATTTACCAGAAGCAATTTTAAGTCGAGATGCAGAGTCTTCTCTTGTCATGTGATTAAACATTATATGAACAACTTCTGAAGCAGAACAAACCTATAAATAAATTAAATTACAGACATTTATTAGATTTAAATTCACTACTTTGAATATACATTTCTTCCTTCTAAATTATACTATTTAAATTTATATCAAAATTATAGTTTGAAATAAAACTATAAAGCAATTCAATATAATAAACTAACAAATAATGGAGGTATTTATGATAGCAAGCTTTTCTCACATTCAGAAGAGCTGTATTCCGTGAAAGCTATGAATTATGAACAAGCATTCTTGTTCATAATTCATAGCTTGATGGAACAATTTGCAATCCTTATTTTATCTTTGTCGAACTACTTTATTGGTTGGTATCATGTTTTTTCAGGAATTCTTTCTGCCATTTTTTAAATCACAAAACAACTGTGATCTCTCTATTGGAAAATTTCAATAATCAGCAAATGTTGCTTCTGTAGAGCAACATTCACTGAAAAAACCCCAAGAACTTTTTGAAGAAAAATAAACTTTAAACAATTAATATTTTAAAGTAAAAATAAAAATTAAAAATATTTACTTTTAACCTTGAAATTCCTGCTTCTCCATGTATTCCTATAAAAAAAATTTATCAGTATATTGTATCAAAAATTATACACTCTTCTACATAATGCTTAACAAACATTACCTAAACCAAGTTCCATTTCATCAAAATTTATTTTGAATAACTTTCCACTACTTGGTGTGCTACACGCAGAAAGACTGATTCCAATTGTTCCTGAAAAACAGTTTCTAGTAAATTAACAAGCCAAACATTTAAAAAAAATCAAATTAATTTAAATAATAAGAGAATTCAAAATTAATAAAAATATTATTATTCAGATTTTGTTTATAATAAAAATCATTTAATAAAACAGTTTTTATCCAGGACACAAGTATAAACTTTGAAAAAGATTTTTGCTATTGCCAGAGGGAACTTTGTAACATTTTGTATGTTGAGGCAGAGAAGTAACCTCCAAATAAAGGTCATCTCTACCATCAAATTCTTATTTCCTAATGGTGTATGAAGGGACAACAAAACAGGACACTTTTAAAGATCATCCAATGAAAATTTTCTTTGTAAAATTTTTTCAAAGTTCAAAAATCATTTGTTTGAAATTTAAATATTAATTAAAAGTATAAAAATCAGTAAATATAATCCCACACATTAACAAAACTATTCAAATATCTGCTTGACCAAAATTTATCTGTTAGATATAAGATAACAATAGAGAACAGATACTGATTGCTGCTACCACAGCCTGCATGAGATGTTGATGTGTTTCAGCTGAAATTATTTTCCATTCTCTATGAGAGCATTACTGAAGTCAAACTCTAAAACTGGACAAATGCTTGGGTCTTGGTTGGTGCAAAGATATTCAATGAAATTCCAATCAGATTTCTGTGAAAGCTAGTCAAGTTGTTCCATCTTAATTCCTTTAAACTATTCTTTTACAGATGTTATTTCTTAGGCAAGAGCAATGTCATTCTAATATAGAAAAGTCTCTCTGCAAATGTCTTCACAGAATATTAAGCATATCCAGAATCAGTTTAAATAGCATGAAAAGTTTGCTTCATGAAATAATCTGGTCTAGGCAAAACAATGAATAACCAACCCAGATCATAGTGCCTCTGCTGTAAATCTTCACAGTTAGTATATACATAAAAAATTATTCTCCTGGCATTTTCCAAACTCAGACCCATCCATCAGTTGCCAAATGGCAAACCTTGATTCATCAAGCCTCAGAACTTGTTTGCATTGCTTGAGAGCTTAACGACAATGAAGTTATCACCATTCTAGCCTACACTTAGCATTAATTGCAGTGATCTGAAGCATGAAAGTGATCCTATTCCAACACAGATGCTTCTTTGGATATATTTTACAATCATATGTTACCTTCCGCAACTAAAATGCATGACATGACAATCAGAGCCATATCCAATAATAAAATAGGATGGCCAAATGTAATGTATATCAAAGGTACCCAAGCATTTCAATTAATGGATCAAGTTGTATACAAACAGTAAGTAGACTCCATAAAAATGACCAACCTATGTATATAAAAAAATATTTTCTGAAGAATGCATATTATTTTTATCTGTAAGATTATGTGAAGTATTCTTTTCTTAGATTTGAAGTAACAAAGACAAGTTAAGCTATATTAGGGAATTATAGTTAAATTTATAAAACTAAATTTTTTTATAATTTATAACAAATGTTTCAAATATCTTTACAGGATGGCTGGTTGGCTGAGCAGTTAAGAATGTTTTTGAACTTTTTTCTAACAGTGGAACTCTAACTTGGTAACTTTTTCTTGAGGCACCTGTACTTCTTCATCAATATAGAGTTATTGCTTTTTCTGTAGTTTTAGTAATTACCATAAAAGGTATTATGGTGTTGCTCAACACTATATTTCACAGTACCTTTAAAGTTCACTGCAGCACTTTTAGTGTTCTGTGATACCATTGAGTGAAGATGTCAGCATGCTGCTTTAGGGACCCAGGAATGAATCCTGTCAGGTCAAAAATCCCCATGAATTTTTCATGGGCAGTCCATCTCATATGTTAGGTCTTATTCTTCACCTGGCCACTGCAATGTAGACTTGGCCAAACCTATGATGGGCTTAATAAACAAGTCCTCTTAGTGCACAGAACAGAAAGAGTAAAAAAAAACTTAAAGTTAGAAATTAATACACCATAAAAAGAAAGAATTAAATGGGCAAAATATTAAAAAAATGATTATAGTTCTTAAAAAGAAATAAATTATAAATGCAGTTAGAGATAGTCTCATTTTTGATATATTTTTTTGAAAACATTTTCAAAATGTCCATGTTTAATCCTTAGAAAAAATAAACTCCAGCACATTAAAGCTTGCATTTTTTTAAAACTTACACAGAAAAATAATTAGATAATACAAAATGTCCAAAAAGTTACTAAGTGAAAGAAGTTTTATTAAAAATTAAATTACATAAACTATTGCATTTTCTCCTACAGCAAATGCTGAAAATTTACCCCAAAGGCCCGAAGATACATCTGCACTTGACACTCCACATTGTAAAACACATTGTGGAGGATGACAGGAGTGATCTGTTCATTGGATTGAGTAATTGCCATCTTCAGTTCCAGTGTATGGATTGTTCTCATACAGCAATCCCTTCAGTGCACCCCAAAAATGCTGCAAAGTGGAAATGAGTGATGCACAATTTACAGGTGTTGTGCAATACCATACGTATATGATAGCTTAACTTCAATGTCACTACAAATTTCTCACTGCATAGTAACTTTTCAAACACATTGTATAAAACTTTAACAAGTAACATGTCAGAAATTAAATGTTTAAATAATAAGTTATATATTTTACTCAATACCATAAAAAACATACCCATTTCAGATAACTTTCTAGTTAGGGCTGACTTTATTTCGCAAAGCGATCGACCTTCTTCCGCCATAGCTCCAGCAATCTACAATATGGATATGAAATTATTATTTCAATTATAAAATATAAATCAAAATCAAATCAATTGTTATCAAATAATTTTTAAAATATTCAACATGTTTATACTATTTTTATAATACTTATTATTTTTTTAAAATCAAAATAAATAAAAACCAAACTACAAAAATCTTGTATGTAGAAATTAATATAACATAAAATCATTTTTCATAGTAAAAAAAAAAAAAAGAAAAAAATTTAACATTCTCTATACAGTAGAATCTTGCTAATTTGGATTCAAATGCACATCAGATGGTACCTTATTTAAAATCAAATTTTATTGTGCTCTTCAAACAAACAATACAGTGGCTTGTTAAGCTTTTACAAAAGAAGTTTGCAAAAGAAATAACAGTATTTACCAATTTGAGCTTAAAAATAATCTAATTTTTGTTTGCAATTCCTTTTCTAACTGTTCCTTAACCATATCTCAACTCATCTGTCTAACAATAAGGTAATAGTTGTTAATGCCAGAATTAGAATCAACTGATTCATTATTTAAAAAAATACACAATGCAAAATAGCAGACATTAGAAAGAAACTCAAAAGGGTAAAAAAATTAGAGATATTTATACAAATTAAGCACTTTTTGGAATTTTCAAACCCCTCTTTGGATCAACAACATTCGATGTTCTGACAATTCAAATAGAACAACCATTTGTACATAATTTTTTGAATTCAATTGACCAAAATTACAAATTTGAACACTTCTTTAACAAATTAACAGATATTTTTAAATTAACAATTATTTGAGGTACAGTATAACAACAAGCATAATAAACATGAAATAATAATGTCTGTGCATAAACTAAGAAATAAAACTAAAATAAAAAGCAGATAAAGTAATGTAACAATTAAAAATTATAAAGTATAAAAATAAAATAACAGTAAATAAAAATGCATAGATAATTCAGTAGTATGCACAGACATTTAAGAGTATTAAAACCCAATGTGAAACATCAGTCCAGTCTACTGAAGTTTGTACGATACAAATAGCCAAGACTTGGCAGAAGCTTAACCTAGAGCTTAATGTCCAAATATCGAATGTTGTTGATCTGAAGATGAGATTGAAAATCCCAAAAAGCACTTAATCCAAATAAATATCCTGACTCTATTAACTTTTTTTGACTTTCTTTATAACATTTATACCTATGAAGTGTCTTTTCCAGGCTTGAGCAAATGATAGTCTGAATTATCACATATTCCAAATTAGTGTTCTACTGTAATAAAATTTTAATATGATTGCCCAACATCCCAATTTGGAATGCTTCATCCCTATTGGAAAATTTTTCCCAAAATGTCCTGATTTGTTCATTTCCACAAAAAATACTCTGATTTGTGTTTAAAAAAAAATCAAATAAGAAGTGTAGGCAATAGGTGTCATGTGCATGCTGTCTCACAATCTCATATTCACACATCTTTGGTACACATATTGTGTTCTGTGGCTCTGTGAAGTATTTCATGATGGCTTCAAAACTATTTATGGTTTCATGCAATCATTGACAATAGATCAATCAATGGTCAATTCTGACCATAGTCTAGTTTTTTTTTTTTTGCTCTTTTTGCCCTGTGGACAGTAAGAGAACCTTTATATTTAATCATATCCATCCTGGATTCAGGCAAGTATATACACAATGGAGCAACTAGATTAGCTAACAAAAACTTAGTTGAAATATGTAAAATAATAAAAAGTGTTCAATAATTGATAATTTAATTAGAATTATTCACTTATTTTCCAGAGTAGCCACTCCCTACCTAATACTGGGTATCCATCAATCTTTATCACAATGCTACCTCACAGTGTCCCAATTTCTGGTTTTTGAACTAATAGCAACTAATTTTAATGTATAAAGTTTCAATTTAATTATGCAGGAATGTTTTAAAACACTTATCAAACACTGGGTATGTTCATAAAATAAAACAAGAATGATGTCATTATTCTTACTTTTGCTAGACATTTTGACAAATTCATTTAAAAAAAATGGCTGTTTCTAAAGTTGAATGTTGTTAGTGAATTGTATCTGAAATGTTTTTCTCAGATTTCTTTGCATGGGCATTAATTTGCATCATTTCACCTTTTAATCCACAATTTGTACACTTAACTGAATTCAGAAATATCAATTTCACCATATTTTCTTCATGATTTGAACTATTTCTTACCTTTGTGAATTTTGTTAGAATTTCATAATTATCATCAACAAGAGCATGTATACTGAGCAAAACTAGTCTTGTTAATTCATCTAACTCATTTGATTTTATGAAAATATCCATTATTAACACAACTGTTCTACATTAGTACACAATTAATGCAAATAATAATCATTTACATTACATATTAATGTAATGATATAGAATTTGAATAGAGAATATGCTAATGCATTGATTGAACAAGTAAAAACATTCATAACATTCTGTTTTCTAGAATACTTTTCTAAAGGAAAGTAACAAATTAACATTAAAATTTAGAATGAATTTATAGAATTTAGTATTATTTTTGTATCACATTTTGATACAATATAGATGTTCCAGTTTCATTTCAAATATCAGAGTGTAAATTGGAAATATTCTTCTCTCTTAAAAGAGGAAGTTAGTGTTTAGACTAAAACTAAGAACTTATCAAAAATAAGTAAGAAAGCTTCTGATATTTCTATAAACATTTAGTCTTAATGTTCTACAAGCTTCTGAAAACATAAAGCATATTCTTTTGATTAGTGAAGTCACTGCACTACATTTTTGAATCTCTTCATCACTTAAAAAACATTTGTCATCCAAGTGTTCATTTAATAATTTAAAAAAATGATCATATAGTCCGGATCCTGCACTGAACAATTATCTTCTTTTCAGATCTAAAAGAACACTTGTACTGCAAATGTTTTTCAAGCAATGAAGATATACAGAAACATGTGCTGCAAACTCCAACAATCAAAAGAGTTTCATACAGCATGTTTTCAAAGCTGGCAGAACATAAGGATGAGTGCCTAAATGTTTATGATAATTTTGTCAAAAACAAAATGTTCTATGTTAAGATATTTTCTTGCTTACTTTTTGGTATTTATTTGTAAACTAATTAATGATTCCTCTCATATATATTGAATGTCTGTTATTATTATTTATCATTGAACATAATCAATTATTATCAATGTTATCATACATTCATTGTTTTGTCTATTTGTTATTACTGAAGATATTAATATTGACTCATGAAAAATTGATTGTAAGTTTGGATAGTCAAGGATTATCTGTGTATCCATTATTTTTTTATATAAATATGTATAAAAAACATAACAGTAACATAACATAACTTAAGTGTAGAAAATAAAACACTGAACTCTTAGAATTTTTAATTATAGCTTCAGATCATTTATTCAAATAAAATTTTATCCTGATTTTTAAAAAATTGTTGAATGTTTTATTTTTCTGTTTAAATTAAATGAAAATAGAATTTTTGAGTCAATGATTATATAAAATTTATTAGTGAATAATGATGTAAATTCAAGTTTCACCCTTATTTAGTATGAATATGCAAATGTTATGATTTTGAGAGATTACTTTTGATTCATTTTCACATAATTTAATAGATATTTCAGGCTGTTATACAAAATATTAATTCTTTTAATCTGTTATTATAGAATGCAAATAATTAGTTTGGTTCATAATATCTTTGACTCTACCTTGAAAATTCATAATATTAAATTCAGCATTCTTCAAAACATACTTTATAGATTAAAACAGCACCACATAGTCCTCTTCTTCCTGCCGTCTTGTCTTTACTAACTAAGGCACAATCTTCATTGACAATGAACGTATCAACCAACAAACCCTCAATTTTGGCACGTTCAACTGCCAATCCAAAATTGAGTCTATCACCTGTATAATTTAGCAATATAACCAGTGTGCCAGCTGTTTAAGAAAAAAAAAATTATAATTAATATTAAATAAATAGCACTTATTGTGTAGAATATTCATAAATTATCTATTATGATAAAGTTAATTTTAAAAATTAAGTTTATCATCATAATAAAATATTAAATTATTAATAAAATAAATAAAATGAGCAATTATTTATTGTGACATCGTCACAATGTCGAGCTGCAATTTTTAATCATATTTTTAATTAATTTCATTTGAAATATATTCTTTCCACCTCAGATTAGTAGTGACTTGCCCCTGTACATCATACTTTTCCTTTAACAATAGAGTAGTGCCAGTCATTTATCTATCAATAACACCTTTCAAGAGAAAATTTTTTAATTGAAATAACATGACTTCCGGTTTGAACTGGATGTTCCTATATAGTTAATCAAGACCTCTTGCTCCTAAGGTTTCCACATCTGCATCTGGTCTCATCTTTAATCTATCTAACTCTGTTCTCAAGGTTAAGGAAAGACAGATGGACAACAGTGAACTTTATAGATTTACAATTTTTTCAAATTGCAGCCCAAAAATTTAAAAATTACAATTGTAGAATGATTACTCTATAATTAACTTTAAATAAATAAGTTATATACTGCAGGGGTCTTGTTACTTAGCACCAAAATCAACATTTGACGATGTTTTTTTTTTAAGGCAGCAATAAAAATATAATACTGGCAATAGCAAGTGGCAATAAAAACCCTAGTCTGCTTATTTTGATATTCAGCATAAAATTGAATCACAAATCACACTTTGGGAAAAATAGCAAAATGTCGAGCTACCATACAATGGAAATCCCATGCACCACACACCTAGCAATTTCACGATATCACGTGGCAAGTTCAAGAAGAAAATAGGAAGTGATGTTGCAAACCGAAGGAAGTTTTGTGCAATACTGCCCAGTGTTTCCAGAGTGGGAATTTTTTTTTTTATTGAGCGACAGAAATTTTGGGATGACTTTCCAGATACCAAACTGATAAGACTACTGGCATCTATATTAATAAGTAAGTAAAACTGATGACGATAGATAACTTAAAGTGGCAAAAACAATTAAAACTGGTGAAATGGTGGATATTTTTAAATTTTCCATAGCATTCCCTGTATATAATCGAGACAGGTTGATAATGATAATGATAATAATAATAATAAGCACAGAGCCCAAATGGTTAGGAGTTGAAAGTTGAAATTTGGTACACAGTTAGGGTTTGTCACGAAAACACATACTAAGAAGGGATTTTTCGAAATTCCCCCCGGGGGAGAGACAGGATTAAGGTTTCGACAATGGAAGTGTTAAGTAACAATGGCAGTGTTAACAATGGAAGTGTTAAGTAACAATGGAAGTATCAACAATGGAAGTGTTAAGAATGGAACTGTCAACAATGGAAGTGTTAAGTAACAATGGAAGTATCAACAATGGAAGTGTTAAGAGAAAGCGATGTGCAAGATTTACAGGCACAGATGCAGTTTTTTCGTTTTTGCGGGAAATCGAACATTTTTTTAACCCATCTAAAAATTCTCTAATTAGTCTGGAAACAGTGGGACCTAATTCTTGCATTCTTTGAAAAGGGTAAGATTGACTATAACGTAATAATCTTAATCTTCACTATCGTTACTTTTTTCCCAGGCAACACTGGGCTCATCAGCTAGTATAAATATATTGTATACTGTGTATCATTAGTGCCATTTACAGCATTGGAAATGCAACATTTCTTGAAAGTGTGTCACACAACTTTTTTTAAAATTTTCAGCCTAGTGCATATGACGTTATTGTAATTGACTAATGAGATTGAACTAAACTGTGCTCAAATATTTGCTATTACAGATATTGATCTAATAAAATCATTAAAGTGACATACTCGAATTAGTGATCTCTATCGACAGAGAAATAAGATGCATGGTACTATAGGTTGCAAATTATGATATATTATGTAGAATCTAAGATGTACCCTATTTTCAGAGATACTGAAACCTGAATAAAAATGTCTCTAACATAAGTCTTTCTACCACAATGGAGTCAACTAAATAGAAAGGGACAGGACCAACATATCCTGGATCATAAAAATCTCTGTTGATAGAGGTCACTAATTCCAGTACGTCATTTTAATAATTTTATTAGATCAATATCTGTAATAGCAAATAATTGAGCATAATTTAGTTCAATCTCATTAGTCAATTACAATAACGTGATATCCACCAGGCTGAAAATTTCAAAAAAGTTGCGTGGCACACTTTCAAAAAATGTTGCATTTCCAATGCTTTAAATGGCACTAAGGATAATTGCATATGGGAAAATTTAAGTATCAAATCCAATGTTAATTCAGAAGAGCCTAACATGGAAGTGAAGAGGCTTTTGACTGCTACCATAAAAAACAGTATTATATAGTTTACTTTACCATGTAATAAGTACTAATTTGATCAACATAAATTTGTCTCAACTTGTCTATTTACAAAAAATCCATCAGTGAACTTGCAGAAATTAAGATTTGTTTTAAATTCAATAAATACAGCATTTTCTTTTTGACATATATTGCTTCTATAAAACTGCAAAAAGAAAAACTGATATACACCTATCCTCTTTTTATGCAGTTTTGAAATAAAGCAGTAGACATAAGAAAACTAACTCTCTTTTTATGCAAAGGAAATTTTCAATTTTCAAATAAACTTTTTACATGAAAAAAATTTATTCATAAAATACTGTATGTTGATTTTATGCTTCCTATGTTACCTTGTGTTTACTATATTTACTTACAATTAATGTTAATGATAAATGATGTTAGAATAAAAAAATCATGTTTCTTTTGTAAATTGTTTATTTTTTCATTCCATTGAAGTTCTGAATCCTATTAAGCATTTTTCTACTGGATGCATGTACAGTACCTTTTTATGTAATTTTTGTTTTACCAGGCATTCTTTGAAATGTATCCACCATGCAAATACAGGGATAGGTGTAATATATACAGTACTAGCTTACCCGTCGCGCATTGCTGCGATCTCAGAAGAAATGAAATTCAAGCAAACTCGTTATGATAAAATTAAATTTACATTTTATCATTTCTATTGAAACTTATTATTATTATATTATTATTATCATTTTCATCGGGAAAACATTTCAAAGTGTCGTTTCAATTCTATTTATTTATTAGAGTGCTTGTGGATACACGATATTTTTTGTTTTTCCATCTGGCGCGTACACGAATAAATCAGAAGGTTTTCCGATACGTGAGCTGGCCACATACAGTTGTCCATGTGAGAAGCACGGATTCTTTAAATTTAGCCCACATACTCGCAGAGATTGTTAGAAGTGCGATATTCCCCATTTTTATATATATTTTGTAATCCTTTATAATTTTGATTATTTAATTGCTCCTTCCTCTCTTCCTTGGCATGCTGTAAAATTTCTGATAGTTGGATAATAAACCGTTTTATTGTAATTTGTCTTTTTAAATTATTTTGAGTTGATATTAAAATTTGGAAAAGGGGGATTCCTAGATCGGTAAAATAGGCGAATTTCCTTCTACAACTTCGGTTGTTGTTCATGATACAGTTAAGGCTTTAACAAAGTTCGAGCGATTATGTAATTAGCCAAAAAAAAAAGTTGAAATAATGTGATTAAACAAAAATTATTACAAATATCGTAAATAACAAATGCATATATAGAGATATTTTTTGGAAGCAGGGAAATGGTCTTCACAATTTGAAATCGATTGAACACACAGAACAAACAGTGCTCGTATACACGCGCGCCATCTATCGTAGGATAAATGTACTATGCCAGAAACATTCGCGGGAGTGTATTAAAAAACTTTCCAAAGTTTCGTGGCGATCGGATAAATGGTGTGGTAATGCATGAAGGACACACACACACATTCATTTTTATATATATAGATAAACTAGCTTACCCGTCGCGCATTGCTGCGATCTCAGAAAAAACGAAATTCAAGCAAACTCGTTATGATAAAATTAAATTTTCATTTTATCATTTTTATTGAAACTTATTATTATTATTCGTTTTCATCGGGAAAACATTTCAGAGTGTCGTTTCAATTCTATTTATTTATTGGAGTGCTCGTGGATACACGATATTTTTTGTTTTTTCGTCTGGTGCGT
>NW_019385305.1:338355-345332 GCF_000671375.1 Centruroides sculpturatus | reverse complement strand
TCAAAGTGATTAAAAAAAATTATTATAAATATCGTAAATAACAGTTCACAAATGCATATATAGAGATATTTTTTGAAGGGGGGAAATGGTCTTTACAATTTGAAATCGATCGAACACACTGTGCGCGAATGCTCGTGTAAAGGCGCGCCATATATCGTAGGATAAATGTACTTCGCAGGAGTGTATTAAAAAATTAAAAAAACTTTCCAAAGTTTCATGGCAATCGTACTATGCCACAAACCTTCGCTGGAGTATATTAAACAACTTCCCAAAGTTTCACGGCAATCGGATAAACGGTGTGGTAATGCATGAAGGACACACACACACACACACACACACACACACATTCATTTTTATATATATAGATAAGAAGTTATAATAGCTTATTCAAAGAGCTTATAGAAAATTGAATGCAAAAACTGAAATAATAAATGTAAAATTTGATTCATTTGATAACTTCTAAACTCCTTAAATTTTTATAAGTTTAATGGATCATTAAAATTTTCCCATCTATATGTCAAATAAATCTCAAATGAGATTTTCTTGATAAAAATTTGGAAAAACTGCAACAGAGTCCAAAGTTCCTTTGCAATTCAATAACTTACAAAGAAATATATAAATTCATACATATTTATATTTTTAAATGCAACAATGAATTTTCCTTTTATAATTTTCAGAACAGTTAAACAATTACCAACTTAAGGAAAAAAATTCAAATTGCAAAACTCTAGAATAAGCCAGTTATATCTAAAATAATTCTCACTTCAAAGTTAATAATGCAGATAGTTAAGTAGTGACTATTGGTTTTCGTATTCTATGATATAGTAACATATCAACAGGAATGTTATGTTACAATGTAAACATTACCCATTTAGTTTTGTGTTCTATAAATAATACTCTATGAGAATTAACATTAGAAGTTGAAATATTCTAAGATGTGAGTCTGGTATAAAGTGAAGATCAAGAAATAAGAGAAAATAGATGATATTTAGCAGATTGAAAAAATAATTTTTTTAAATTTATGAGTTCACTTTCTCTAGGAATAGTGAAGGTCCAAAACCCTTTTGTTTTAGAACAGTATCACCCTTCTAATAAACCTCGTGATTAGGTGAAAAGGGAAAAAGGGGGCCTTCTGCGGTCGATGATCGAGACGATCTCCTTGAAAAAAAATTTTTAGTATATCAATAAAAGAAATCTCCTCCATTTGTTTAAAGGTAATTCTATAGACGTTAATATCAACAAGATGGGAATAAGAGATGTTTCCTATCCCCTCTTTGGTTGCATGTGACACGTGGTTACAGCAATAAACTGCCTCGTTCATAGTCAAACGTGATGTTTAATATAAACAATATCTAGATTGTTGATCAGTTTACAGAAATTATTGTCAGCTGAATGTTAATTTCTGGATGAGAGCCGTCAAACCTATAGAAATTTATATTATAAAAGCATATCTTCTAGACACTGATATCTATAAATTAAACAAACTTCTCTGTGCCAGTGGTCCGTACTAGCGAGATCCAGATATCAACACACAAACAGGTGAGCGTATAAATCATTAATGATGTCATAGTTCTCACCCCCTCAAAAATAGTATAAAGAGGGCTTGGATGCAGTCCACAGGGCAGACATTTCCAGGGCAGACATCAACTGCCACATCTACTGACCCATACCGCCAACCTATCAGTCGCTACCTCGCCATAACTGCCGTGATGATCCAGGAACGTTTTCACCAACGACCCATATTACGGATCGGGAACTTGGGTATTTTTTTGGATATCTATTTGTATACTCTCTCTCTGCAAAGTCTCTCTCTGAGAGGTCTCTCTCTCTCGTCTCTTAATTTAACTTAGAAAATAGAAATTAGATGTTCCATAAAAAAAAGATGAATCATTATCACGACGTAGAATAGAATTTTTGTAACTCTTCACATTCACCTTTGATATGTACAATTTTATAGTTGTTTATTAAATGTGTTATTCTGGTTCAACCTGTGTATTTATTTGGGAACCTGTCAACTTACCCATTAACCTCCCCACTCATTTTATTTCGCCCTCCTATAAAGCCATCCTCTGACAGAGCCGCCGGTAAATGGGGACAACTAACCCCCTCGGTTCTCATAAAATTGTTTGATTTAAAGCTATTTTGTATGTCATACAATGATGATCATTGTGTGAGACTTGAACAGAAAATATAATTTTTTATCAACAGAAAAATATAAGAATGTATTGTAATCTGAAAATGGATCTTAATTTTAAATATAAGTTTTTTATTGCTAAGATGTAATCTTGTCTTTTGTCTGTTATCAGTGAAAATTGCATGTTTCCAAATAAAACTGTAAACTATAAAATTTAAAATGTTACAATCAACACACATATTGATCTAAGCTTTAAATCAGTATTTTTATTTTATTTGGATTCAAATGTAATATGAAATTTGATTGGTAATGTTCATTAAAATGCATTGTAACTAAAATTTTGTAATTAGGAGTGAAAATTATTCATAATTACCTGGATTATTTTGAGCTACAATTCTTATACAATTCAAAATTACTGCTGCTGGAGGGGATGTAAAAATTTCACCTTGAACACAGGCTGTTAACATTCCCAAGCCAACATAACCTGAGAAAATAGTAATCAGATTTAAGTATTTTGTTTATGTTATATAAATATTACTTATTATTATCACTAGTTATTTTCTAACATTAATATACTGCTAATTATTTTTCATGCTACATTAAGGCTAATTTTAATTAATTGATTATTGGAATTTGGTTTAAATTAAAATTCTAATAATTAAATTAATTAAAATTAACCAAAAACTTCAAATTAATCCAGCAGTTTAAGTTTATGGTTATTAGTAAAACTGAATTAATATATTAATATCACATAATATAATACACTGATGCATCTAATTTAAATGTAGTTAAGACTAGAAAAATTTTCATATTATCAACATCATCTTTTGGAATTTCCCATATTTTATAAATTAGTAACTTTTTTATGAAGCTTTTTATCAAGTTTTGCAAGAACAAGGTTTTATCTTTGCCATGTCTCATTGATATGTAGCTAGCATTGTGAGCCAAACTACTATATACAAGTAAAAAACTAATAGAAATATTGATCCCAGCAACTTCCTATGAGACATGCCATCCAAAACTCACTTCTTAGAGTGTTGAATGATTTGCAAAAGTTATTGATTAAATAATAATTAAAATTTAAAATAAAAAAAAATTGGAAAAGGGACTAAAAAATGCTTGTAGGACATAAAATGTATTGTCAACACAACATTATTCGCTGACATATATTTCATATACAGAATTTAATGTTTACATATAGGGTTGATGCTGCATGATACATCACAACAAAATTAAACTAAATATATTTAATATTCAGATTATGTGACACTGAGAAGTGAGCAGTTGAGAGGAACTGCTGAAAAACAAAATGGGACCAATTTTTGGATGAGATGTAGTCAAAGATACATAAGAGAAACTTTGGATACCTATATTCAGAGCCAGTGCAAGAGTATCTGACACCATAGGCAAAGAAAATTTAGGCATCCCTGTGCATTGTCTATATATTTAATATTATTATTATACTAACACAAGCATACACATACACCCACAAATGTCAATATTTATACAGTGGTACCTCAGGATACAAACGCCCCAGCATACGAAATTTTCAGGATACGACATGAAATTCGAACATATTTTTGCTCCACGATATGAACAAAAATTCACCATACGATGTTACATTAGTTCATAGCGCCATTTTTTATTCACTTCTGTTCATAAGTCTCAGTCCATGTGTTTGCTTCGTTGTGGAAGGATCTTGCTCAATAAAGGAAATCTTGAGGTATTATCAGAAAGTGATCGATTTTATTAAAAAGAAACATCCCAAAAGGGTTTGGCTGTATTGCTGCTCAGAGTAATGACATTTGCCTAAGTCATTTTAGAAACATTTTAAAAAGTAGGCAAAGCTAAACCTCTTTGGATAGATATTTTATCACTCGACCTCTATCCAGTGAAAGTGCTGGTGGAAGTGTAGGAAAAAAAAGCAAAAAGCAGTAAATAAAAATTAAAACAAAAAAATATAAAACAACACTAATTTTTTAAATCTTTTCTAAGTTATTTTTAAGTTATTGTTACATTATGTTATGCAAATTAAGTTTTAGTATCATTTCCCTTCTCCCTCTCCTCCACCACCAGTTACACCTCCACCGTCATCTATCCTCAAAAGTAAAGTGCAAATAAAACTACATTTTTTTAATCAATTATTATTCTATTATGGTTATTTATACATTTACAACTACAAAATGCATTTTTCAGTGTTTTCCTTATTATAGTTATTTTTTTTTTAATGTACTACTTAGCTTTAATTTGAGTGTGTTTTTCGTGTTGGAACGAATTATTTGGTTTTACATGTAATCTTATGGGGAAAAATGATTCACCTTACGACATTTTCATGATAAGACCTGTTTCGGAACGGATTAATTTCGTATCCTGAGGTACCATTGTAATATCATTATCGACATCTTAAAAAAACATTTAATGACCTATCTTTTCTATGTCTACAAGATCAACACCCCTAGGCAATGGTCCATGTTCATGTAATGGTAAAACCAGCCCTGCCTATCATACGAAGGAATGTTTCCAAATACATGGTTTGTTTTGGATTTTTATCGTAAAAGAATGGACCACAACTCTAGCAATGTATCAATGATGCCAAAAATCATGATTTATAGTTAACACTTATAAAGACATCTCTCTTATTCCCGATATATGTAATGTATATATAATTTTATATTAATTACAATTTTGTCAAATGAAACATTTTAAAAATAATTTTACATCTTAAGAATTACAGTTCAATAACAATAATGTAATTATTGTTATACACAAGTTTATGTCAGATCTTTAAAAATATGTTTGGAGGAATGAGACTAACCAGCCATTGCGGGTTCATGGCCAGATCCTCCCCCCGATATCAACGTGACTTTATTCGATCTCTTCACTTCTTCTAAATCGTGTCTGACAACTATATTAGCATTTTCGATTAACCTAAGGCCAACATTAGCAGCAATGAATCCTTTCAAACTATCTCTAACACATGTATTTGCAGAATTAATCAATTTCTTTCTCTCGTCCATTTCTAGCTCGAACATAACGTAAACATATCAACACGTTGTTTGAGTAAGTAGCGCCCTCTAATTAAAAATACTTTTAATTATATTTAAAAACTTTTTAAATGATTTATAACAAGTTTTTAAATTGATATTCATTTTTTAATAATAGTACCGAATAATATTATTAATAAATTATTTTTCTGCAATCATAACTAAAATTAAATTTTATTTTTAAATTATAAGAAACTGTATTAAAGCCGCTTTACTAGGCAATGCGCTCATCGTCATGCAGATGTCCGAAGACGCTCAAGAGTCTACTAATAAATACATTAAGTTTCGAGAAGATTTTGCAAGAAAAGTTCCCGAGCGAAAACAATGGAAGACATTATTTTACGCCTATTATTAATATCCGATCCGTTTATTTCGAGTTTGTTCGAATTACTTCGAAAAAACTCAGTCGTTGCTTCCAGAAGCAGTTTTATTGTTAGTTGCGCCACGTATACCAGCAAGTACGGGAAGCTCCAGCGATTTCAAAGTTGAATCATCTGATTGCAAATCAAATTATTTTTTGGATGACGATGCATGAACTTTTAATCAACTGATTGTATGTTTTATTGTATTAAACAATATATAGATTTATTTTGTACTTTTTCTATAAAAGTGGTTCGTGTTAAATCCGTCGTTTTGTTTTTATTTCAAATTTTGACTTCGGATTCGTAATCAGCGATCCCGAAAACCCTCAAGTACTGACTTTCAGCCAAACTGATAACGCTTTTGACTTTTGGCCAGCTTTTTGGGATTTGGCCCCACTGTGCGACTGTGAAGTGCATTCTGTAATACGATTTTTGAACGCAAAGAATGTTAAGCCAGTTGAAATTCATCGTCAACTTGTAGAGATTTATAGTGAAAATGTAATGAGTGATGGAATGGTTAGAAAGTGGGTTCGACAATTCAATGCTGAATGCACTGATGTTCATGACGAAGCATGGAGTGGCTGGCCTTCTGTTGTCAATGATGGTTTGGTTGCAAAAGTGAATGAAAAAATTCCTGAAAACAGACGGTTCACAATAAGATTGCTTTGTGATGAGTTTCCACAAATTTCAAATACTGTTTTGCATGAAATTGTTGCAACAACCGATTTTCAGCAGTGGCTGTCTTCACTGGCGGCATCTTTCTTTGAAGAAGGTATAGACAAGTTGATTTCCCGATATGACAAATGTCTGAACAATGGTGGTAACTGTGTAGAAAAATAGTTTCAGACATGCTCTTTCATGTAGAAATAAATTTTGTTTTGAAAAATATTTTTTATGAGAGTTTTTCCAAAATGGTACTTACTTTCCGGACATGCCTCATATTTTGATTTCCAAATTGCTTCAATTTTACGAAAGAATCGACGCGAGATTTAAAATTTTTGTGTCTTTTGCCAGCTTTACTCAAATTATTTAAGTCGTCAAAGCCATTCTTATTCCACACACACTAATTTCATTTGAAAATAGTAGCCAAGGCTAACAAAACAATTTTTGCATTTTTATGCATCCACAGAGCCACTTTATATCTTCATAAATTTTATCGTGAAAATGTCGAACAAATTTTTTTGTCGACGTATTTATATTTAATTTAGGCATTGGCCTTTCTCTTTTAATAATGTTTTCTTTTTCATTATAAGGTCTCGAGCCAAAACTTTAAATAAATTTTCAATATCACAATTACATTCTAAATTGCTAGCTATAATGTAAGGGCTAAAATTAAAAATAAAATTATAAAAACTTACTTGTTAAAATAAAATGTGTGATGGATATACAATTATACATACCTGGTACAAAATATTCAATTGTATGAATATAGTTTTA
>NW_019385305.1:334714-335866 GCF_000671375.1 Centruroides sculpturatus | reverse complement strand
CATTCTACACACTAATTTTATTTGAAAATAGTAGGCAAGGCCAACAAAACAAATTTTGCATTTTTATGCATCCACAAAGCCATTTTATATCTTCATAAATTTTATCATGAAAATGTCGAACAAATTTTTTCTTTTTCATTATATGGTCTCGAGCCAAAACTTTTTGAAATAAATTTTCAATATCACAATTACATTCTAAATTGCTAGCCATAATATAAGGGCTAAAATTAAAAATAAAATTATAAAAACTTACTTGTTAAAATAAAATGTGTGATGATATACAATTATACATACCTGGTACAAAATATTCAATTGTATGAATATACTTTTAAAGAAAATTATAAATATAGTTTTGTGAAGAAACATACATAAAAATAACATAAAATATTCTTTACTTTTTAAATATTAAAACAATCCGCTTAGTTAAAATTGCTTCCTACCAGTGGCTCGTGGATGGAATCAGAGACGGTCTTGGTAGGTGTGCGGTGCGTATATGCATGCCAAATCCCGATGGCGCCGATACCCGTTAATGTCAAATGCCTCTTTTGTCGCATCACTAGGACGCGACAGGGTTGTTGTATATTTTAAACGTTTCTCACCATAGCTGTAAAAATCTAAATTTGTTAAACTTAACAGTCATTTGTTTTCTAACTAATCCGTTTTAAGACCAGGTGTCCACGGAAATTTCCAAAATTTACAACTTTTAGTCACTTTCATTGAACTGGAAAAATTTCTGTCTTTATTACATCTAATATTACGAAGGGTGCGTTTACTTCTGAGCTAATAGTGCTACTTCCGAATACCGGAAGTGACGTCATTAGCATGTGTATTCGTGCTTACATGTCCAGTTCGAAAGTAAACGCGAACGCTAACAAGAAATATGGCAGTTTCCTGCAAATAATATTGTCAAAGTTGCTATTTTAAATGTTACGTTACAGATATAACTACTGTACTTGATTCCAAATCGGACGAGGATGATTTTATTGTGGATATAATTGTAGAAAAATGAAAAAAGAAAAAAAAGAAAAGTAAGGTAAAATAAAAAAGATAGAAACTTTTATTGAAGAGACTCTACCTTTTTATAAGCCAACCGATTTTAAACAACCTTAGACTTACAAGAGAATGTTTTGAAATTCTCCTCTAAAAAATAAG
>NW_019385305.1:254622-333574 GCF_000671375.1 Centruroides sculpturatus | reverse complement strand
TTGATGCCGCTATTAAAGCAGCCAAGGTAGACAAATCAAGAATACTAGAGAGCGAAAGAAGTACTACAATCTCGAAAACGAACTCGAAAGCTTCCAGGCTACAGGTGAAAAAACACATAATATCTGTCTTCTCTTAAATGCATTAAACACTATTCCAATCACATCAATTGAATCGGAAAGGGCATTCTCGGTGGCAAGACTTTTCATTACTAAAATAAGAATTAGAGTGAGTTATCGGAGTATTGACCATCTTTGCTTTTTAAAATCTTATAAAAGTTTGCAATATTTTGTATTATATTTTATTTAAAAAACGAAAATTACCTTCTAAATTAGAAGTTCATTTTTTTAATTTTTAACTCAATTCAGAACATTTTTTTTGTTGTTGTTGTATGCAGTTTCCAGCAAACTTTAATTAATTTTTTTCTATTTGTGAAAATTTCTACGTTATTTAAAGGTAATTTTTATTATAGGCCTATAGACCTAACACAGCATTATTAATATGATTTTGGAGGTTACAAAACTTTAAAATTACTTTAAAAAATGGAAAATAATTATATCATTTGATTTCAAGATATTTTGTATACCTTAAAAATAATTAATTCTATCCCGGGATTTCCCGGGATCCCGGGAAACAGTTCACTTTTATCCCGGGATCCCGGGACAAGCAAAAGACCGGGAAATGAGAAACCCTAGATGTGACGTTTTGTTGTGATGTAACTAAACTGAGTTCAAAATTAACAAATAATTGATATTAAATACAAAACACTTTTTTTTCTTTCATTCTTTCCTCTAAGGGTATTGGCGATCGTTTTAATATGTTTAGACGGACTGCGTGGAATATTTTAAATAAAGTTGTTAATTCTTTCTTACAAGTTAGTGTTAAATGAAAATGAAAAATGATCTCTTGGCCATCACACAGCAGGATGATGTAAGAATAATGGAATATTTTATACCCAATCTGGTTTTCCTGGAATTAGAGGCTCTATTGATGAAAAGCATATCGCTATTAAGACATAAACTGAAGAAGCAGTAGTCTATTTCAATAGAAATAAGTATAACTCTTTCATCATATAAGTTTAGTTTGTAATGAAAAAATGGTATTCAAATGATACAATTTCTTGAGAAGTCATTTGTATACAAACTTATCAGTATACAAACTTATGTAATTTTGGATTATTATTAATGCTATTCATTTCTTTACGATTTATTTAATGCTCTGAACATAACATTTCTGAAGATTCGAAATGCGTATTAGGTAAACCTCACTTTTAATCATAAACAATGAATCGAACTTAATTTTTTTTCACATTAATTAACTCTGTTTATGAAAAAAGTCATCTGAAGCTATTGAACCTTACAATGAAAAAAAGATCATTGCAAACATTTTACACAACAAATAATTGAAATTTACCAATAAAGATACTTTCTGCTGTTTATTTTTCGAAAACTAATTCCATTTTTAGTACTTTGTACAGAAAGTAATTTTTTCATGTGAGCAGCCATATTGAATTAGCGCAAAGCTCGATAACGAACTTGCTAGCACTCCGAGCTTACCAATTTCGCTAAACGTGACGTCACATAGCTGTAAAGTAAACGCCAATGAGCGTGGCACTCGGACGAAAGTATACAGGCTGAGCGTGCTGATAGTAAAATTAGCTCAGAAGTAAACGCACCCGAAGAAATCAGTCCACACTGTACTCGATTAAGCTTTTGTTTAAGTAAACTTCCGGCTCTTTCAGCAGGGTTTTATTTGTGTCCCCAATTCCTTAACCGCTTAATTATTTAACTACTTAAGTAAAAATAAGTCGAAACCAGTTACTTTGTACTCGAATATTTATAGTCTCGGGAAAAAAATGGAAAGACAAATTTTTATGACAAACAGATACATAAATCGTAAATTTAAGGAAAATAAATTCTAGAGCTTTTTCTGTACCTGGTGCATCTCTCTCATTCATTAAATTTAGTTGTAAATGATGCTGTCAAAGTAACAGTTAATTTTTTAACGTTATACAAGAATTGTACACGTTTTTTTCTACATCCCCTTAAAGATGGGATATACGAAATCTTAATATCACTGGTTTAACATTGAAATCCGCGAGTAATATAAGATTGGAGAGCGGAATAAAAATATCAAATATTTTAATGGATTTTTTAAACTCCTCTCAACTATACAGAACTATCATAAAAACATACCTGTAAATTCTTATCGGTTGGGTTAAGTTATAAATTTACTCATGATTCACGTAATCGGGTGAGAGCGGCCAAATATCTAGCGGACACACACACACACACAATCTTTTATTTAGGTACATATAAGACGTACATTTCCGGTACCGCATAGGCATAACCGGATTAGTTATATTTGTAACTATATTTAACAATTATTTAATAACAATCATGAGTTTTTAATTAAAGTTTTCAATTAAAGTTTAGGATTATTCTAGAATAAAAATGAAGACATTATTAATTAGTGAAATAGTTTGTGATATAACAATATTATAAATTATTTGTGACATTTCTTTTCTTATCAATAATTATTAATATTTATATATACATATATAAGTTTTCTAACAATGTCTTTAAGTATTTAAATAACATATATATGTGAGGTGAAACATAGTTATTTAGTTAACAAAATATAAACAATTTTTAATACAATTGTAATGAATGCTATAAGTTTAAGAATAACAATAACATTTATGATTATTTATATTCACATATAAAAATTGTGGTTTGTATGATATGTTTTATTTAATTTTAATTTTAAAATTCTATAATAAAAATTTATATTAGAGAGAGTAATATGACAGTTCATATTTGGATATGAGAGAGTGAATATAACAGTTCATATTCATTTAACACTCATTCCAATTTGCCTGAAGATCCTCATTGATCTTCAAATCACAAGACACTCCTTGCAGTCCACAAGCTGATCAACAACAGTTCGATTGGAGAGTTCTGAACAACATTCTTATTCAGTCTCTACGGCACCTCTTCCCATCCACCTGATGATCCTCGAGTATGATCCTGGGAGAGTCACAATCGATGAGTTCGCCACGCAAAATCACCGGGATGAAACTTGAAAGAGTCTAGCGGACAGGCGGCTAACAGCCCAGAACCGGTCCTGGATAGAATTGGATGTGGTATACGTGTAGCATCCACCCGAGGTCCTAGGCTTCTACCGCCTAACAGGGTGAAGTTGGTGCTCTGTAAAGCGCATGCGCGAATCTGGCTTTTTGGATGCTGACAATACAGCGCTTCCACTCCGCCACTAATATTCGAATACACAATAGCAATCTTGTTTTTTTTCACGTGTAATATAGAAATTTGTAATAAGATACATAATGCGGTTATAATAAAATATTGTGCGATTATTTTCATGTAATTAAAATTAATATGTATTTATTTTTTAGAAAATACAAGGGAAGCGGCGCATCCAGCGCTTCCAATGATGGCACGCCACTGATGTGTCTGCTTACCGAGATTACACTGTAAATCCAATTGTGGGTATAGAAATACGTATTTACTAAATTTATTCATTTAACTATTTAAGTCTCTCTCCCTTTTCAATATTCTCGCGCGTTTATAAATACAAAAATCACGTGATTTTCAGTACAGACCGAAAGTTTGTATATAGTTAATCGGGCCTCCGACCACTAAGCTTTCCATATCCGATCTCGATTTTCATCTATCCAACTCCGTTCTCGAGATTAACGAAAGTCAGTGGGAATGTATAGTTCTGCAATTTGAAAGGCAACTCAATAATTTAAAATTGCTTCCTTATTTTCTCGAAACTGCGAAGATTTTATTATTATTACGTACAGAATTAACTTCTCATACACTTTACTCGACTTTAAATATTTCATGCTTAAAAATTATCATCGTCTGTCCTTGTCAGTCAAGATGAATTACAGTAATGTGAAAATATCCCTAATTAATTTTAAAAGCAGCGATATACAACGAGCTAGAATATACTACATAGAATGGCTGTGACCATAGTTACAGCGCTCTTGGTGGCAACGACGGGTACTATCGACGAGTTAAAATACTCTAGCTCGTTGCCTTTACACAACACAAATATTACGCTCTTTTGACTAAAAGGAAAATGCGGACGTGTTTTCTATTTTCCTCAAACATGGCGTCACTTCAGTTACTCTATGTAGTATATTTTAGCTCATTAAGAAAATATTTTATCACGTAAAAGAAACAGTTCTTAAATGAATTAGAGCACGTTCACAAGAGTAACTTTTAGTCGCTTTGTCACTGCTACAAAAAGTCATTGGAATTAGAACAGCAGAATACTTCAACAGAGTTGACCACACTAGCTGCAATAAAGATTCTATTCTAGTCGCTATTGCTTGCAACTAGACTGACGTAACCAATGGAACGCACGATGTTATTCGTGACAATTCAAATGAGCGATTATTTTATTGTCAACTCCCACCTGCACTTCTTGTGATCTTTTTTCTCTTTTGCTCCAATGAAGTTTTTCACGTCATCACAATCACGTGATCTATAGAAAACACATTTGTTGTTTCTCATTTTTTAAAACATATGTTTTATCAAACTCTCCCTTCGATCGTCACCTGGCCTATCAATGGCCAGGTGACGATCATATATCTCTTTGTATTCAGTTCTTACTGAGCCACACAAGAAGTGAAATACACACAAGCTCTACAAAATGTATTTTCATACTGAAAACTGGAAAGTCTAAGATATTTCTTAGTCAAAGCTGCAATCTGTAGCTTGTGTGAATGCTTACATGATCGGCAATGCTTCTGTTGCAGATACGTATTTGTTGATCGTATGGTTGGTTATGCAATTAATCATAAGCAGCAGCAACTAGCAATTTTTTTGTGCATGACTAAGTTGCTCATGTGAATGCGCTGTTATAAATATTTAAAATCAGCAAAACTGTGCTTATTTATGTAATTAAGACTTTAATGCGACTGTCAACGAGGTAATACATGGAAGACATAGTTTGTAAAAATGAACTGATGAAAATACCAAGGTGCTGTAACAATTAAAGGGATGTAAATAGGCATCTGGGACAGACCGACCACAGAAGATTCCTGGGTTGGAGACACTGCAGTTTGAAATTGTACCAATGTCAACCAATCCTCCGGGTCGTTAGAATTTGATGACAGGGGATGCAAATTAACAATATGTAAAATTAAATTAATATGCCTCAATGTCCTTAATTTATTCAAATATTCTTTCAATCACCAGTACAGTGTGTATTTCTATTAATAGGACTTATTAAACTGGTATATAAGATTACTGCAAATCAGTCACACAGATTAAAATTGTTTTATTTACATTTATCTGGACACATACATATTGCGTTTCGGACTTTTATGTCCCTCTTCAGCAGGTATTTAACTAATAAATTCTACATAAAAATTAAAACAATAAACAAATTTAATTTTCCGACAATATATTTTTTAAAATATGCCGACTATAATAAAATATAAAATCCTTACAATTTTGATGTTCTTTCTTTCTATTCCAATTTCCATACAATAATTCAGTTTAATTACTATTAACAATAACTTTAACACATTCCTATATTAAACCATAAATTATTACTTTAAACGATAACATTTTACTTATTTCTACATTTAAGACTAATCTCAAACTTACATCTCAACTTGTTGTTCCTCACTTACACTTTGTTTTGCCCTATCTCTATAGTTCTCTTTATACGTCAATCTTGTGTTTCGTTCTATGAATCTTCTCCATGATTGGTGTATTTCTCTTCCGGTATTATTATTTATTCTATTGTTTTGTTTAATTATATTAATATGTTCGTATAGTTGACGTTTATAATTATTTTTTTCTTTTTTTCTTATTTTTACTGAATTTAATACTATTTCACATCCTGTTGAATTGCAGTGTTCAGCTACTACTGAATTTGCATAATTTTCCCGTATTGCTCTAATATGTTCACTTAATCTTATTTTTAATTTTCTTTTTGTTTCACCAATATATGTTTTTTCCGGATTACAATTACAATTAAAAGAATACACTACTCCCTTTTCTTCGGTTATATCATATTTTCCTTTATTTCTATAACATAGATGTTTCTTCGTTGTATTAACTTTTTCTGGTATTATATTAATTTTATTATCTAATATTGTTAATGTATGTGTCCAGGTAAATGTAAATAAAACAATTTTAATCTGTGTGACTGATTTGCTGTAATTTTATATACCAGTTTAATAAGTCCTATTAATAGAAATACACACTGTACTGGTGATTGAAAGAATATTTTAATAATATGTGACTTTATTTCCAGATTAGAAAACTTTTCCGGACTAGAAAATATTATTATGATTCAACAATTCTATTCAGAAATGACAGTTTACATTGGCTAACCTCAAAACTCAGATGTGACCCAAAGTCTTGGATTTGACAGAAGAATGCTTATTGAACAGACTTTCAAATAAGCAGAGAATCATTTCCTTTGGACATTATGTATTAATCTTCTTCACCACATTTGCGATTTTATCAGTGGACTGAAAACTCATTGATAAATTATGAATTATATTTAAAATAATAGTTCTGGAAGTGGAGGTCAGACATGAGGCTCTGGACGGGTCCAAACCCTCACTAAAATTAGCATTAAAATAATTTTGTTTTAAAGAAAAAATATAGTAGTTAGAAATAGATTTTTTTATGAAAACGTGACGCCTACTTTTAAGCAATAGAAGAATGTAAGTCCGTCGACCATATCCGGTTGGAGATCGAATTAAACGTCGATTTTGACCTCTCCGCGCCCCCGAAAGGTTTCGAATTGTCACCAATGGGAAAATGGAATCGGAGGAAAACGGATAAAACCCCGGACATTCAAGGACGCGAGGGCTTCTTCTCCCGGAAGTTTCAAGTGACGGATCTATTGTTGTGTGTCTCGTGCCCATCTTCGTCTCCATCTCCCGACCTCGGATCGACATCTTTACATCAACGGAAGTCGGAAGTCGACCGCATCGTCCCGGAGTCGTCGATGGAATTGTTCATTCGCGATCAAGGGACACTCTTTCAAAATGGGACTATCTTGGAAAGGAGAGAAAGACCCAGAGGTCGCAGCCGACGTAGAACTTCCAACATCGCGGAAATCTTGTAAACTTCTTTCGTGTTTAATAAACGGGTTGTGTTGTTGTAAACGAGGCATCTATCTCTGACTCAACTGCTTCCACTTGTCGTTGATTGTTACCGCTCTGCAGTCCAGAGGGCAAAGGAGACGATGACGATATATATATCATCGTTAATTACGTTTTTTAAATTTCTCCCCCCTTCGGCCCCACAGACAGAGATCCTGGTAGTGTAACCAGAAACGCATCTGCACAGTATGCAGATGCGTTTCTGGACTCAAACCCACAACTCCCACAAGTTGGAGTTGTGGGTTTGAGTCCCACAACTCGCGGGAGTTGTGGGTTTGAGTCCCACTTCGGGACAATTCTTTTGTTCCAGAAATTCTGAAAGTATTGATACTTTATATAATTACTAAAATTGTAACGAGATGGTGGCCTAACCACCTACCTCTAGACATATTGCTTTGTATCTAATTATTAACTTAGCCTTATTATAGTCCAACAATTTGGTAGATCATTTGGTTTTAAAATCTGAAATTATTCCATTTTCTAAAGAATTTCATAACTTCTAGCAATCATTAATGGTTATATTGTAAACTACAGACGGAATATGTATATTAGAAATAATTTATTTCTTAGCATATTAAAACAAATTTCTAAATAAAAATTACATCTTATTCTTAAAATAAGAACATAAACTTTAAATATAACATTATGATGGACTAGTACAGTTTGCATTCTTTAACAATTGCAGCATTTGTTAGTCATGACAATGGACAGTTTTCTTAATTCTTAATTTAAGCAGTTCTCATCCAAATAATTTTCTCATCAATAAATTATAAATTGCCTATTAATAAAACTAAGCCATTCTTTTGTTGTATTTTATTCCTAAAAGGATGTATTAAAATTAAATATAGCAAAAAATAGGATGTCTTCAACAATGATCAATGAATCGCTATCAGACCGGATTCAAATAATTTCTGTATCTTGGCAGCAATGTCTGGATTTTTCAAATGTCTGAAAATGTAATACAAATGCATTAATACAGTATAAACATTTTATTTAAAAAAAGCATGTGTTTAAAATACTTTCTTATAATGAATTGACTAGGCATGGTTTGTTTTCTGCCAGAACGTGAACCAAGAATTGAGTCAAAAGCGCTAGCAAGTCGATAATATTGTTTCAAGGGGCCATCTACAACCATACTTGCCATTACCGTGGCAGCAACATTGCTGCTGGCATAAAAAAGAATTTTAAAATTGCACATGATTGTGCTAGCAAAATCAGACATTGTCACTTTGACTCCACTTCATTTCAAAAATGAAATCAGGACCTCCTATTTTTATTACATTTTTAATTTCCTTGTCTCACATTATGTAAAATGATGAAATTCAATTAAAACTAACCAATAAAATTTTGAGAACAAACTCAATTCTATAAACCCACTTATAAGAAACTGCTAATGCTCTGTCTCAATAATAACACTACAATCACAATATTTGTCAATGGAAAGACAAAAACATCACAAGAAGAAAAGCACTCTGTAATCATTATTCATTTATTCTTTTGCATTTTTCAAATTGATACACTGGTTTAGATGATCATTTCTAGTCTTCCAAGTGAATATATCAATTTGATTTGAAAGTATTTGTAGAATCAATGACAACAATTTGAAAATATGTTATGTACTGGAAAAGAAATACTATTACTGCTTAACTATTCTTCAGCACTTGAACTTCCAGTTTTTCAGATGAAAATTGAATAATTTCTTTCTCTACAAACATATCAATATGAAAAACAAATAACAACCAAAAATAGTCAAGAACATAGATATACAAATAATACCAAACATTTAATGTTCACCAATTGCCAACCAATTGATATTTTGATTTTGCATCCAGTTATATATATGTTTAATATAGATATAGAAAGAAAACGTACAACATCAGTACTGTAGCAAAGAAACAAAGTGTAAATATGGATATGATGAGATAATTTGGAATGAACTGAACTATGATTATTTTTTCCTGCATTTCATCATCATTAATTTGCTCATTACTGCATATCTTCAAATTTATGGAAGATTTAATATTTGTCATCTGTCAGAAATATTTGCTTTAAGAATGATCATCAGATTATCTTACTGATTTAGTTATTTTGTTTATTAATCAATTCGAATGGCACCTGATAGAATGTAAGAATACATCTGTGATCCAATCAAGATTAATATCAAGATTATGAATTATGAATGGCTAATTCATAATCAAGATTATGAATTAGCCAATCTTGTTTTGGAGAGAAATACAAGTAGATCTTACAATAATATGATTTTGTTCTTTATCTTGCAGAGACTATAGTAATAGATGTTTATCATGTGATCATAAACTTTAATATAAACAAATAAAATTCTCTCTTCATATATAAACATCTTAAACTCCATAGTTATGTATTAAAGCCAAATGATTGCCAATATTGGGAGTTGAGAGTTCGACAGTCCTAATTTGGGCTGATTCTTTTCTTCCAGAATCTTCTGATCTTCTAAATTAATTATTAAAATATTAATTATAATTATTAAATTCAGAAAGAGAAGGCATCTAATGCCTGCCTCTAGTGCCAAATTACTTAGCATTTAGTTAATAATAGTAGTAGTAATATAGTCTGATATAATCTGGCATCATTTGGCTTTAAATGAAATTATCATCTTTATTCTGAATTTATTTGCATTTATATTAATAGATAGAATAGGTCACATGTAAAATTTCATTATTATAATCAAAGAATACATAAACTTAAAGAAAAAAAAATGTTAACTTACTCTTGTAATGCTTTTGGATCACTTTGCATTTGTTCTAAAATAAGCCTCATTGCTGGATCTGCTAGTATTTTTTGAACTTCTGGATCTTCCATTGCGTGTCGTCTCACTTCTTCAGGATCTGCATTAGATGCTAATCTACATTTGCGATATAGATCTACTGCTTCCTGTTAAAACAAATATACTATTTACAATTCATGTTTTTACCATTATTTTATTTCCAAAATTTCATTTATTTTTAAATAATCACATGCATTACCTGACTATTTGGATCTAATTCGACTGCTTTCTGAAAAGCCACGGCAGCTTTACCATGTTCTTTTAATGCCATTAAAGCCATTCCTTTACGTATATAGCCTTTAACTGGAATAAGATTCATTTTTACACATAAATTTAGCAATAAATAATATGAAGTTTAATGAAAAAAATATTAATTTGGCCAATTTTCAATATTACCATGTAAATGATTAAAATAAATTATTCATATGTTAAAAATGAAACCTAATTAGTACTGTATTTATTTGAATATTCTGCACACTCAATTTTTTTCAAGATACTAGTTAAAAAAAAAAAAACTTGATCAATTTAATTTATCATATATTTTATTAATTTTATGATCGTAACAGAAGAGCAACCTTCATTCTTGCTGTTTTGCAGCATTCAATATGGCAGTGGTCAGTTTACAAGTCCACATGGTAGTAAAATAAAAATATACTTAGGGAAAAAAGTAAACTTTTTGTATAGCTGATAAAGATAAATTATCTGCAATTTTTAGTAACATATTAATATTTTATAAGGAATTAACTTATTAATTAAATGAAAATAAGACTTCTTTACTTTGTTTCATTTGAACTGAAAATGAAAAACTGTTAACAGACCAATAGCTTAAACTAAGTATTAATATAGATATAATGATTATTTACTGTCAGTCTCAATTGTATATTTAACTTGATTTATTTATTCTCATTTTCACAAAATTAGTCTCACAAAAACGTTTAATTATATTACTTGTAACTATCAATTACAGACAATCATTTTATTAAGCAAAGTCATCAAATTGATAAGAAAAATTTGTCACTAGCAAAGAAAGCAAAATGCTTAGAACCAACTATTCCATTGAAAGTTTTAATTCTTAAAAATATTTAATTCTATCCATGGTTAATTCCAAAGAGTAATTAACAAAGACCTTGGCCTGTAAATCCCAGCCATGTAATTTTTGTTTCTCTGACACAATTTGAAATTTTTCTTGGAATAATTTGTCATGCTCTGTGATGATCATTATGCTTTGAAGCAATTTTACTTATTTGTCTACATCTGAAATTTCAATTTCCCACTTTATTCAGGTTAAGTTAAATTCTTCATACCCAAAACCTCTTTCATTGCCTAATTGGACATATTTAAAATCAGTTTAGCATTATTATTCATGATTCAGCTGCTTTAAATAAAGTGACTGAATCACGATTAAAGATTCTGGACAGGTTTCTGGTTTTAATAAACTTTAACACAGAAAATTGCTTCATTCTAAAGAATTTTTTCCATTTAGGCAGGTTTCTGTTTTGGACAGGTTTTATTATAATAAATAAGCCTGAATTTTAATATCTAACTATCTAAAGCTGGAATTTAGATATTCTGAAAGTGAAAGTTGAAAGAGTAACTGTACATTAAGCAAAAGTAGCTGCTTATGGTCCAGCTCCAGGTCAAGCTTTTCCCCTAAAATTTTCTAATTATTTAATATTATTAATACAAGATGACAACTTAAACTTCAGACCTTTATTTAGCTTCATTAATATAATCTAAATGTGATAACAAATCACAATATAAAAACTGGCACTATTATGTAATAAGGCTGAAATTCATTTATCCATTTAAAACTCTGACAACTTTCCAACAAATACAAAGAAATAAAAAAATTAAATAAAAATTACAGCTCAAATTCCTTATTCATTAAGTAAAGAATAATACTAAGATTTATTATTAATGAATTTTAAGAAAACATTCTTCAAACTATCATTCAGTTTCTAGTTGAGAAAACTGATCTTTATTATTTCCATAGGGTCTGCTTTGTATGTGGGGAGATTGCAACTTCTTTTCCTTATTTTGTTAATTGAGAATTACTCATGATGAAAGAACATCACGAGTAATTTGCCAGTTAACAAAAAAAAGAAAAAGAAGTTGTGATTCCTGACATTCAAAAATACCCAATGAATTTTAAGAATCAAAACAAGTTTTGAAACAAATATTCATTTTTATTCCTAAAATTCATTTGTATTTCAATTTTGATATTATTTTAATCCAATGTACCTGAAGTTTATTAAGTAGTATAATTATGCTTTAAAAAATAAATAAAATTCATTCCGTTAAGTTTTATTTAATCCACTTTTAATTTATGAAACACTATTTACCAAATGAAGGATTTAATCGTATGCAATCTTCACAATCTCGAAGAGCCATTCTAAATTCTGCTAATTTTTGATAACAAGCTGCACGATTACTGTATAATTTTGCATCGTCAGGATTTCTTTGAATTGCTTCGGTGTAATGTTTAATAGCAGTTGGATAATCTCCTAAAAAAATAAATAAAATCATATTTATTACAATAAAAAAGTTATTTTAATAAATAGAAATGTATGTATATTATCAATACATTGCTGTAATATTCAAGTTTATATTGTGACTATCAAATTTGTTTAAATTGCAATAATCCCTATATTAAACAGTTAATGCATTCCATGAAATTGGAATACTAATCAATGCAGTTTAATTTAACTAAACTATCAAATTAATTAATTATTTAATTAATCTTAATATTTATAATTAACTGACAAATTAATCAAGACTTCCAAAATTCTTACTAACTTTCTACTGCCTCTTGACAACACAAATAATTTAAATTAAATTAGATAATTCTTTGAAATATAGCTGTTGATCCCAACAACAAAATAAAACAAATAATTTAATTTCATAATTTGTTGCTGATGTCTAAGTAGTTTTGTGACTAATGTATTTTTTATTTGGTTAAATTAGTTAATAATTATATTATTAACTAAATAAATTTAAAATTTCAAAATTTTTAATTCATGGTATCCCTTATGTAGTAATAATAAAATCTGGAATTAGAACCGTAAGTTTAGTTTTTTCTAATCTAATGATTATAAATTTCAAATTTATTTATTAGAAAAGGTATTGGTGAAGATTTTCTTTATAAAATATTAAATTTCCAAAAGATAAAAATTTCACAATATTCATCCCATCATTTGGCCGTGACAATTTTCTAGTGAGTAATTTCCCATAGACTAATTTAGAGAAAGTTGATCAGATGATTTGCTATACAAGCTAGCATTTCATTCAACATTGCAAGCTTGCTAAATGTATGTCAACTGCTTATAAAATATAAACTTACCCTCAAAAACATACCACATGAATTAAATTCTTACCTATGCTATTTGAAATCTATTATCAATTTATAAACTGCATTAATTTGAGAAATGTGTTAATTGAGGGTTATTGTAATCTGTTATTAAGAGTAACACATTCTGAAAAATTTATAAATTATACGTTTTTGTCTTTGAAAGAATAAACATTAAAAAAAATAATAAACTAATATAAGCAAACTTAAATTTTCATTGATATATGTGGTCTGTTTTCCTAAATAATTGCATATGTAAAATGCTTGCATGAGATTAATTACGTATGAGCAGAGATTAATTAAAAAATCATAGTAAATCACAGGTTAGATTCTACAATAATTTATCATATAAAACTTTGAAGTAATTTCAGTTTTCTATCTAACTTTGTATCATTTCTTTCTTTCTCTTCATTGGTGGAGATATATTACACTCATTTAAAAAATTAATTACAACATTAAAATAACATAAAATAGAATTGTTCTATAGAAGTGGTGTTTTTTATAGATTAGGCTGAGTAAAGATGTAACTTTGTAGATCAGTGTAGAAACTAGAAATAATTGCACTTTCACTATGACGTAGTAAATGGATAAATCAGTGTATATTCTTTTTTACTGCCCTCACTATAAGAATATCATGAGATTTATGTTTATGTGCATATTTTAATTTCAATAATATATGTATTAAAAAAATCCAAACATAAGCTATGTACATTTGAATTTGCATAAACTGAGAAACAAATTAATGCACTAATTGAAGTAAAACTAAGATAAATATGCTTTATTTTACTCACATTTATGAGTTTTCATAATCTTTTAAAAAATTTATATGTAATAATTGTTTTCTTTTATTGACATTTTCTAAAAAATGTGGAATATAAAAAAAAACACACTAATATTTGAAAATTTTCATAAGTTTAAAGATTTTATTTCTTCTATTGGTCTTAATGAAAATTTGTTTTAAAAATATTAAAATATTTATTCTATAAATATATTCAATAGAAATTTTTAATCAAAATACCTTTTTGAAAGCAATCATTGCCTATATTTTTTTCTTCAAGTGATTTTTCAGGATCTATATATGCTTTTCTTTCTTCTTCTTTAATAAGTTTTTCTACCTACATTAAAATATTATTAATTTTGAATATCTGTAATCTGCAATATCATAAATTACAGTAGTTACAATGTATTCTACAGCATTTGACAATTAATCAAAAGCTCTAACCATGAAACTCCTAATATTTACTTAGCAATCACAAGATCGACAATCATTCCTGTTATTGTAACAAAAGTGAGGAATCTCTGAAATGTTATTTGCTATTTTGGGTTACCAAAATACAAAGACTTTCTTCTTCTTTGATCTATTCTATACCATTTGATTTTATTAGTAAGTACTCATATTTTTCTTTTTAATTAACCTTAGATAATAAATCAACTAAAGACAGCAATAACTGAGATATTAATGAAATAAAATGAATCTATCTTGAGTTGTTAAAATAATCACAAATTAACTCAAAATTGTACATTGCAAACAATATGTGTTTGCAATGTACAATTTTGAGTTAATTTGCAATTATTTTAATATTTCGAGATAACATTAATTTTATTTTACTATTACATATCAGTATTTGTCCATAACAAATCTGATCTTAACTGTTTTCAATACATAAATAAAATGTATAATCTAATTTATAATCTTATTTTGACAGAGCCTTCACTTTATAAGTAAACAATCTATACAATTTTGTGAATATGTAAATTTTTTCTCCATCCAGAAAATTATGTCTGGCAATTAAGATTAAACAATTAATTCTATCAAGCCAACTTAGATTTGTAATGAAATAACAAATTTAAATGTACATTTATTATTATTTTCATCAAATTATAAATATATTTTTCACAGAAATGTTTGATGTACTATCCCTGCCTTATTTTAAACCAAAGTATTTTTAGAAGATAACATTTAACAGAACAAACTCAACAAATAATCAGATCATCAAAACACACCTTATGTTGCCGAGATAATTTTATTGAAGACTAACGTTTTTGGCATCTCATCATACCATTACTTATTATAGTATGAAACACATCTAATCGCATCTGTAAAATGTTCATATTGGTAACAACTACAGGTACACATTTTGTATAGATATAAATTCATTAATTTGTCATTGAAGTAAATTTAATTTGGAAAAAATTCAGTTCCAACAGCTGAAAGTCAAAAGCTAAAAAGAATTCATCTATTTTCTCTCCTTTGTTAATAGAACAAAGGAGAGAGAGAGTGATAAAAGATTTTTTCTAAATCAATTCTTTGTTGTTTAAATGACTTAAATAACAAAAGAAAACTGATAACATTATCAAACGTTACTTTGAAATTCTAAGGCTTTTTCGAAAATTAAAAGCAAAATATTTTGATCATTTGCAATTGTTACAACAAAACTATACAATAACTTTGATGATGATGAATTATATCATCATTATAATCATCAACAATAGAAATTTTCAAATTAACTAGATCAGACTTTTTAAAAATAATTATAATAAAGACAAATAATCAAGAGGTATCAATACCATTTTCATAATTCACACTTTAAAATTTCTAGTTTATTTTAAACTATTTTAAATAATAACAATGAAAAAAAATCATTACATTTGATAAATTTGAAAAATTCTTTTATTTGTATGAAATAAATATGCAAAATTATATTGCAATTGCAGACATACAATCAAAATTTATCTAATACTAAAAATCCATTTTAAAAATTTCATTTAAAAATATATAATTATTTGAAGATAAACACAAAAAATAATTTAAGGTTTTCTGTCCTTCTCATAGCACAGAAACACAATTAAACAAAAGCAGAGTTAATATTTCAGAAAAAAAGTAACAAAAGAAAACTGATAAAATCATCAAAGAAAAACAAAAGGCTCTTCCTCTCCTTTAAATTAAGGGTTATTTCACTTATGTTTCATTGTGTGCCTGAGTTCTGGATGATCATAATTAAACTACTACTATTCAACACTGTCTAGAAAGATATTTAGCAAACAAATGGAACCAAATTTGATATGGTGACATTTTGGGACATTCAGAAGACATTTCCTTAAAAATTTAGTACCAAAATGCACTGTGTCACTTTTGGCATTACAAGCAACAAATATTTTGTTTGTACAAGATACTCATGCTATATAGGGTTCTTACTAATGCATGGGATACTGCTCATGGCAGTCTTATTCTGGAGGTGATAAATAGTATGTTTAAAGGGCAATCATAATTAATTCTCTGATGTTTCTCACATGCAATATCCTATTGTTGTCCAAGGCTGCCAAATTTGCAACAAAGCTTTGATAACCACACTTTTTAAGTATCTCAACAAATGAAACCAATTTTTTGTTGCTTGCAGTGCCAAAAGTATTATAATGGCAAGTTTTAGTACTAATTCTTTTACAGAATTACAGAATTGTCTTCCATATGTTCTGAACTGTTGACATACAAAATTTGGTCACATTTGGACTGCTAAATATGTCTTTACATAGCACTGAATACAAGTTATTTATAATAATTACAATCACCCAATATAATAAATTAGAAGACTTCAACTTATTTTTTGTTTGTTTTCAAATTATACACATTTTTCAAAATTTATCTTTTTATAATTTCATTATTTGTTTGAATGTGACATTTGGTAATTTTCTAGATCAGCCAAAATTCATTCCTTATATAAAAAATGAATATAATTGCTCTAGAAAAAGTGCTGAATTTTAAATACAGATATGATTTTTTTCTGTTTTAACTTTTATGTAAAGACTAATATTGGACTTCCTGATGTTTATATATTTAAAAGCTAAAAGATAGATCACAGTTTTACCATACTTTTTAAACTAAATACATTTGATTCAATGTAAATATCTCAAAAGCCAAAAATCAATTTCTAACCAACAGTTACTGAAAACAATTTTAAAATTATAATGACAATGGCTAAGAAGTCTGCTACTTATTTCCGATTATAAGCAACAAGTATAAAAATAAACATTGATTTCTATATCAAGACTTAAATAATCTGTAGTTTAAACAAACATTTTAAAAATTTTTTGGAAGTACAGGTAACCCCCGTATAACACGGCACTTCTATAGCACGGATTCACTCTAACGGTTCGAGAATTGGGTAAAACCGTCATACAACAGGACATGTAATAAATTTTTACATACATAATAATAATAGTTCACGAAAATAATAATTTTCGTGAACTATTAGTACTTAAGTATGTAAATTTTCTCTTCTCGCCTTCTGTCGATACACGTGGTCCTTCTCGAAACTTGTTTCAATGTTGCCAGATCGCGACGCTTCTGCTTCTGATGTTGCCGAATGTTTTTCCCTTATTCCATACTTGCTTTATTCTTCATAAGTGCTTAGCACCATATAAGGAAATTTATAAAGACCTTTTAACTAGAAGCAAGCAATCTAAAATTACACACTTTTTGCAAAAGGTAAAGCATGGATCTGAAGATAATGCAGAAAAATGCTCAGAGGATAAGGATAACTTGCCAAAAAGAAAACGCTCTCGGTTAATTAATAGTGTTTTTAGTGATGACGAAGAAAACATTGTTTAATTTATATTAATATGTATCACTTAAAAAAATGTTAATGAAGATATTTATCTTAATTATGAAAATATACTAGCATGATTTTTAATTTTTGGAACCTAACCCTCCTTTTCGTATTAGTTCTTTGTTTCGTATAACACGGATTCGCATAACACGGCAATTTTTTGGAACGTAGCTACCGTGTTATACGGGGGTTACATGTATATGAATTATAAATAAAATTACTTTGTCTTTTATGTAAACCAATTAATAATATTTATCTTTACACACACAACTATAATTTTCAAGTTTATTGGCTTTTTAAATTCTTTCTGTTCTGTGGACACTAACAGGGTCTTTTCAGCAAACCCATTATGGATTTGACCAAGCTTATAATCAGACAGCTGTGTGGTGAGGGATGGGGCCAAACATATCCGAATGGACCACCTCCTGAAATATTCCCAAATTTTTCAACCTGTCTGGATCAATCCTGGGATCCCAGAGCCTAACTGCTCGTCCATCTGGTCATTGATCCATGCTAGCACCTTATTAATTAATTTGCATATACTAATTAATAAATTCAAACAAATTGTGTAATAAACATTCTACTCAAATATTTGTATTCAACTATTCATTTTAATTTTGATAACATTGGTAATAAGACACTTACGAAAGTGTCAAATTGATGCATTGAATATATTTGAAAAATAACTAAACATTTCATATTTTTTTATGTATTTAGCAATAATTTTTCTGAAAATGGATTGAAAAATTTCAGGTAATAATGGATTTGTTTTACTGTAATTGATTTCATTAAATTAATGTTGTTTTAAAAATATTAAAAGTCAAAAACCTTGTATCATTCAAGAGAAATTAAAAATAAATATTTTTCAGTTTAGAAAAATAGTCAATACTCTCAATTTTATTAGAATAATTATATAATATTAAAATATAATATAATAGAAATAATAATAGTAAGAGGATGAAGCAATAGTCATATGAATTATTTACAATATGTACATTTCTGTACAACTTTTGTCATACATATTCTAAAATTGAAATGATAAGATTAGCCTGGCACCTTAGCAAGGATGACATACAAAATTGTGAAGTGTTCCATATTTATATTTTTTTTATTAATTGAAGCTAGTTCTTTATATTCTGAATATGAAAAATTTCATTAAAAAAATGACTCTATAATGAATTTGTTTAGTCCGAATGATATATTCCAACAAATGCCATTTTATCAGCAAAAACGATATTGAAAACTGGGTATGAGAATGATTACTCACATATATCCTTCATAACTTGCATATTATAGTGTGTTAAAACAATTTCATAATTTTGTGAAAAATAACATCCATTTTTATTTCAATTATGTTTTTATCCAACATTTAGAGATATTAAAATTCATTATAATTACAGTAGACCCCCCTATAACATGGTAGATACATTCCGTGTTTTATGAATTCCGTGTTGTAAGAGTCACTTAAATACATGAGCCAATCACAGCCCGGCAGCGTGTACAGTTTGAAAGGTTTTCTTCCATAAAATTAATCGATTCTAGATTAAGTTGACTCAACATTTCCAAATCACGTATAATTTTTTGGAAATAATCCATATAAACTATGCTATAAACAAAAAATTGTAGGATTACTTACTGAGTGCGCACCGTTCAAAGACGCCATTGCTTAAGCGTTTTCGTCGCAGAGCAACTCATCGAACAGCGGGCGCGTGTTTCCTGATAAGTTATTTTTCTGCGAAAAATTCGCTGAACTTTGGAGACATCATTAACATAAATATAATTTTTATGAACGTTCAATAATAAATGGTTTTTAGTAGGTCTGCTGCTCGTTGAAACTCAACAGTTTGTGCAATGTCCGCTATTGGTCTAGATTCGACCAATCCTGTCGCGACACGAGTCGGCAATGACGTTTTACCGTGTTATACGAGTCTCCTTTAGCGTGTTATGCGAACACGTTCGCAATTTTTCGCCGTGTTATACGAATCCGTGTTATATGAACCCATGTTATAGGGGTCTACTGTATTAATTTCAGACTAAAAAAGGAGTTACCAATTCAATTCCACTATAAATGTAAAAAGCTATGAAATTATGTCTTAAATGTACAATTTATATAATTTCAGGAATCACATGCTGTATTTCTTGAATATGTGAACAGTGAATATGTAAAAAACTCAAACTAGAATAAACTGATTTGATTTAAACTGAAAAAAAAAAGAAAAAATACAGTAAATATAGTAATATAGTGGGTGATCAGTTAACGAACAAATTGGATAATGAACACTTTCACGAAAGATTTTTATGATCGGACAATGAACACATGTTTGGATAATGAACACTTCACTGAATAAACACAAGAAGCGACGTAAAATAACAAATACCGATTGGTCTTCCTTTGTCTTCAGGCAACAATTCGAAACTTTTCAGAGCGCAGGAGATGTTGACATCAACGTTCTACCCAGTATATACTGATCGGATAGTATTCCCCTGAACTTTGAAACTCTCACTCGTAATTCCAGTCTTTTATATTTCCGACAGAAACAATTCTTTTACATTTTCTTCTGAAAATGAGGATTTATGCCAATATCTGCTATTAAAGATCTTTTGAAGAAGGAGGGATGTCAGAACAACGGTCTTAAAATGGCATCCAAACCAGGTTAATAGGCCTAGGGATCTCTACAATTACAATGCTATTAATTACTTCTGAAAAATCATGAAGACAGAAAAGCAATCGACATTGGACAGATTCTTTAACTCCCACAAACAGAAAAAACATGACTAATAAAAATGCAAGACTGTGTATATATTATTTTTATTATTACATATGAATAAACGTAGCAAGAAAGTATATATTTTTTATTTTTTTGGGGTCTCCAGAACGAATTAATCAAATTCCCATAGAAACCTATGGTAAATTGATAATCGGTTAACGAACAATTCGGATAGTGAACAAAGTCTTGGAACAAATTATGTTCGTTAACCGATCACCCACTGTATTAAAATTTCTTCTTTCTTTATATTTATCAATTCCCAAATACAAGATAGTGATGATAGCTGAGGTAGTTAAGGCAACAGCCTACAACTCTGGGGAAACTGGTATCAAATATGGACAAGCAACTCTAGAAATATTTCATGGATGGTCTACACATCCAACACATTTGGGATAGACTCCCAAATGAGTTGAACTTTAGGTTATGTCTGATATGGCAGCATCCAGCAATCGTGGGCAGAAAAAATCTTTGTATGTGCTTCCAGTTCATGAGCAACCCATCCAGAGTGGACACATATTATTAATTAATGAAATGGCAATGAGACAAGTTTGTCGAATGCTTGCAACTAAAAATAGTTTTTCATATTATATTACCAAAACATCTTACGATCAAAAGACAATATTTGTAAGAAATGTCAGTTTGGTGAATTTCACCATTTGTATCATGAAATAAAATCAAATATCAGCTTCTCTTCTTTTTTTGGAAGTGCAAGCAGTGGAAGTGACAATCAAACTTGTTTGGTAGTTGCTTCCTGAACACGCATGTAGAAGCATCATCTGGTGGTCACTGCACACTAAATGCAGTTACTCCAGACATGCACACATTCTTGTATTGGTTTGTCTGCTCTGCTTTGCAGTATGTTCATGCCCACAGTCACTGCCATGTAGGATGTACCCTTATCCCTCACTACTCAACGAGCCTCCCTTGGCATTGGATATTGTAGCTGAACCTTTTTCTTCACATCCTAATAAATGTGAAGAAAAAGGTTCTCTTAGTGCTCACAGGTCAGCAAAAGGAAAAAATGAAATAAACTTTATTCTGAAAAAATAATACCTACAAATAAATTTTCAAAAGCTAAACATAAAGCTACAATCATAATAATAATAATAATAATGCTTAAACTATTTGTTTCTTTTGTAAAAATGTTTCTTTCTAATAAAAAAACTGTTACATCTGAAAATAATTAATTTTTATATCATATTCTATAAAGAATTTGATATAATTATAGCAATATAAATAATAATTAATTTATATATTTAAATAAATCCAAAATTCTTACCTCAGAAAGTTTAGTTAAGATTTCAGGAGTCCTATGTTCAGCTAAGGCTTTCTGATAATATATTTTAGCTTCTTGTAATTTTTGCAAGTGACGATAAGCTAATGCAATGCGGGCATAAGCTCTGAAAAGTTGTTTCATTTTTTAAAATTATTTTATAGTAATTTCTAAGCAAAGCTCAAATATAAAAGCATTGAATTTATTTATTTACTTAGTTAACATTTAGTGTATTATACCTTGCTTATAATATTTTAATGATTAAATTGTACAAATATAAAAATAATTATAATCAAAAACAGACCTGTATATTTTCATGCACACACAAAAATGCTTTAAAAATATTAACAGATAAAAAATGTTTTTATATTGTACAGTATATGTTAAGTAATAGATAATTTTAAGTAAAACTGATCATCTTACAAATGTTTTTTTGTTTGTTTAATTCAGTGTAAATTCCTAATGTTCTTAAAAATAACATAATGAAATACAACCTTCTTCTATTAGTCTTAAAATTATAACACTCAGCAAACAGCTAAATTATAAGCCATAAGAAAGTGTGAAAAACTGCATATATGCCATTAAATTAATATTCTGAAAATGAAGTGTCAAAGTCACAGAAATAATTATTCATTATGCCATATACAAAGTGAGTCAAAAGTCACTTAACACATAAAACAATACTTATTTGGGCAGCAGAAATTTTGACAGGACAAACATTATATATGTTATATCTAGGTTAACAATATGCATGTCAACTGGACAGTAACCATCTTGAATTTATCTCAAAATTTTTAAATGAGAATGGAATCATGCACTATATGAAATGAGGTTAGAATTTTGAGAGGAGTGTAATGGTATGCTTATTTTCCATCTAATTTTAATTTATGAATAGTTATGAAACCAATTTCTCCTTTTCAGGTGTTATTGAACAAAACTGGGATACCACTACTGAGGAATGAACCTAGATCATCCTGAAGTCTGGAGACAGGCATTTATGATACCTATCTTCATAGCTTATCTTTGTGAGATAAGTCTCTTGAAACTTTTATGGCAAATGTGCAAGTACCACATGCAGCACAGGGTTTCCATGAGAATGTCATTGATTCTGTTTAAAGTTCTGCAAAATTTTCCTTATCCAATTCAGTTCTGCAAAATTTTCCTTAATCCAATTCAGTTCAATTAAAAGTTCTGCAAAATTTTCCTTATCCAATTCAGTTAATTTTTTAAGGGTATTAAGCACCTTTTACTTGCTCATCAGGTTAAAAAAAATTCTGAAGAAAAAACAAAAATACTATTTAAATTAGTTCTTGTTGTTATTTTTTTTAACTTTAAATGTAAGCTGCCTTTTATAAAAAACTTACATCATGCAGTATTCTTTTTTCTTCTCTGGTGTTTAAGTGTCTAGTAGATGAAACAACTGATGAATCTTTTTAACAAAATTTTTTATTAATTGTTTGACAAATGCATTTCAGGTTACTACCCCTGTTCAGTGTCATAAATTATAAATAAAAGTATAAGCCATAAAACAATAAAATAATATAACTTAAAACCAAAATTTATAATTACATAATCAATACTTCCTATGCATCAATTTAGTGCTTTCAATCACAAACTCTTACAAGACTACAAGTGAAATTTCTACACTGACTCTGTCCAATCTGAAACTGGTTCCTGCGGTGTTCACTTCTGACTTAAATTCGGTGATAATGACATCGTACCAACAATTATCAATCTGTATCCCCATATATTACAATTGATATTATTCTCATTTATTATTTCTACATGTTCTTAAATTTTTTTTTATACATGGTTTTTCTACATAGTTAATATTAACACAAATCATTATTACATTTACTATTTTTTTGTATGTTGATAGCACACTTAATCACTGTATCCTAGTTGTATCATGCCTAATGTAGTTTTATCCTCACTTGTAACTTACTTTCTATTTCTCCGATGTATAGGAAGAATCCCACAGATTATGTAATTACAAACTTTGGTTTCAAGTTATATTATTTTATTGTTTTATGGCTTTTACTTTTATTTGTAATTTATGGCACTGAAGTGAAGTAGTCATCACTCAAAATGCACTCATAATACTAGTGTAACAAAGATACAGTACATTTAAAATATCCAGAAAAAATCTAAATATAGTAATTAGAGGCTATCTATTAATTACATGTACAGTTTTTGAATCACTTATGACCTCTTCTATTCCTGTTCTGTAAAATGATGTATTTTGTTTTTTGGCAAATTCCCCTTTAATTATGTGTACAATAGTTCATAGACACCCTGACCAAATGAAGAAATGACAAAAAGTTTTGCAAATATTTCTTAACTGATAGTTAATTCACATGACTATTAAGAAGGCTTATAAAAGCAAATTCTTATACTACTAATACCACTAAAAAAAGTCTGCACAGACAATGCATTTACTCCCTCCCATCATGCACAATAATGTCATTGTCTATAACAGTGCTATTCAATCTATGGGTTGCGACCCCAAATGGGGTGGTGGAAAATTACCTTGTGGTCACACTGTTAAAATGTTTGAATACCATTGGTCTATAATAATGTACTTTTCATGATATTCTCTCTTTTTAAATTGTACACAAAATTAATGGATAGTCCCTTGCTTTTAAATGTTAATACGCCAAAACATTAAAATAAAAAAATTAAGAAATACATAGAAATTCTGATAGCAAACATACTTTTTAGTAATTTTTGGACAGTATTTAACTATCTGAAATGCTTTTATATATAAATAAAAGAGTGAATTTACTTATCTCATTTATTCATATATAAACATGGTGCCAAGTTTCGTAAATTCTTACATAATGCTTTTAAATATCATAACTTTTCAGTGTGGCATAGAATATCACATTCTCAAATACATTTATTTACATTATATTCAAGAATATAACATTCTACGAAAAAATCCACCGAAATATATGTTGTACAGAATGATCAAATGAACAGTTAACTTGTGAGGAATAAACTTGGTAATTTTAATTAAAGAATTTCAAATGTTATTCCTCAAGTCTGTAGTAAATGAATCTTCAAGAAATGTTTATTATATATAGCAAGGCAATAACAAGCATATCTGACTCAAAATATTGCCAAGTCTATTTCTAACAAACTTTTGTTTAATCATCTAATATTTAATTATTTATTTACAATTATTCAAATATGTTTACAAAAAGCCATTTGATCAGTTTGATAGTTATGTTGGCTTTATGATAACTACCATATTTTGATTAAAACTACACTAACCTCTATGTATATTTAAATAACTTATGTTAAATTATATATCAAATGTTTTAGATTCAATTTTAATAGTCAGAGTGATTTTATCTAAGATGTGGTTTGAATTTTAGTTAATTGTTCAGAGTCTGATGATGGAAATTGTTTTTGAAAACATTTAAAAACAGTAAAAACAGTGATGTGTAAGATTTGTTTTTAATATTTGAAATGTTTAAAACTCATTTTTTCTAATTAATGATTATAAAAGGAAATTACTAGTTAGATTACGTATTATTGTTACAATTGATTATAATTATTATTAGCAATTGATTATTAATATACACACCACTCCACACGGGGATATATGTACAGTACAACAGGCAGAACCGACTTCTGGTTCGTAAATACAAAAAACAAACATTGCACAAATGTTTGTGCAGGGTTTGTTTTTAGTATTATATACAACAGAAGTTGGTTCTGTGTCTGTTGTAAATTGATTATTAAGCTGATATAAAAAATTTCTCAAATCAATTTCAAGATTATCCAAAAAACTAGTTATTTTTTCAATTAAACAACAAACTTACTTTGCAATAATCTTAAAATCTGCTCTGTTTTCACGACCAACTTCTATAGCTTTCTCACATTCCTTTATACATTTCTCATATTCTTTCTGTTCAATATAAACAGCTGTAATGTGAAATTCAATAACTAAATTAATACTTAGTTTTATTTTTTTTTAAATTAATTTTCCTCTTATAGAGCAAGTAAAAGTATTCATCCTTAAAATTTATAAATATTACACAAAGCTACCAGAAAACTGTATTTAATTTAAATATTTATTTTGGATATCAATAGAGAATAGTTAAAAGTCTTACCAGCTTTATTAGTAAGAAAAGTCATATCAGTTGAATCTATTTCAATAGCTTTATCATAATGCTGTAATGCTAAATCAAAGTTTCTTTTTTTATAGGCTTCATTACCAGCAGTCTTCTCTTCTAGAGCCTAATATAATAAATTTTCTTAAATTATATTAAAATTGAAGACGATTATATTCACTTTTAATTATATAATAATATACTTTTAATTTCATATTATTTAAACAATAGCAAGTCTCTATTTATGTAAAAAATCTAGATTTTTTAAAATTGTAAACAAGAGTTGGCAACTAAACTGCAATCAATTAGACGTACCCTTTGATAATTTCTGGTTGATTTTTGCAGCCAGAAGAGAGATATTCTCCAACTGAATCACACATATATAGATTTTAATCATATATCATTAGATAGAGACATACATCATCTTTGTATCATTAATTTTAATAATGATTATTACTAAAATATTGTTAGTTTTGTAAAATCCACATAATTTTATTTTGCTAGATTTTTATTTACTTTTTTTTGATAGAAAGAAAGATATTTAATTTTTAAGTAACTGCAGGATGCTCTCAATAGATAAGGGCCTAAAATTTCTAATTTCTGGTGTACCCAAATTAACTTTTTATTATTAAATTTTATTATTTATTAATTACCTCCTTATAGTTAAAAATTGTCAAAGGTTTATCAGACTACAACTGATCTAATTAAATGATTTAAGAATTATAAAATTTAATCCAAATGAGTGCCGTAATTAATCAGGCTGTTAATATGCTATAAGTAATAATTAGAAACTAAGTAATTTGGTACTACTAAGCATCCATCTCTTATCACGCCTAACGTCTACCTACCTCTAGTACCAAATTACTTAGTTTCTAATTATTAATTATAGAATATTAATAGCCCGATTAATTACGACAATCATTTGGCTTAGTATTCAATACATTGGGTTTAGAGACGTTGATAATTATAAAATTTAAACTATTGATAGACACATCTTCATTTACTAAAAATATTAATTAATGGCTATATCTGGATGGACAAAAAGCCTACAAGTAAAGGTCAACTCTACTGTAAGAATGTTATTTCCTGATGAGTGAAGAGACAAAACAATAACATTTTAATGTATTGTCTTTTACTGAAAATTTTTTTATGTACTATAATTGAATTAGTTTAATTCTAATATATCTGAAAAACACATGCCTAGAGCAAGACTGAAACCTAAAAGTTTCATGTAATACATGATAATAATTTATAGTCTATAACTTATTCATGTTACATCATTCAGAATCAGGATTTTGATCTAGAGACATATTTAAATTTAGGTTACAACCATAATAATTATTAATCATCAAACTGATTGGGAATAGTGATTGGGGGCTTCCAAATCAGATCTATCTGGATATGTCACAAGTATGTTTATCAAATATGTATTCACATTATAGAAAGCGTTGACAGTTCAAATTCCATAAGCAAATGTTTAGGCAGTAGGCAATTGAGACTATCAATTACCTACTGCCTAAACATTTGCTTAATATGGAATTTGAACTGTCAACTCTTTCTATAATGTGAATACATATTTGTAGAATTTATTCACAAAATATTTTTAATCTGTAGCCAAACTAATGATATATACTACATTTCAAAATAATGGAATGTTGTAATTATGAAAGCATGTTTGTTATTTTAAGTATTAATACTATATACTTAAAAGAACTCAACTGTGATGTCATCTATCTTTCTTTTTAGAAGTTCATTTAGAAAATCTTCTAAAGTAATCTCTTGTGGAGTACATGATAAATTCTTCATGTCATAATACTTTGAGCTCTGGGCCTCACTCAATCTACAGTCTATAACTTATTCATGTAAGTCGTTTAAATGCATTTCAGTAGAATAAATACAATACTCTTAAATAGATTTTTGAATTTAATGCACATTACTCATGGACATTGTTCTAGAATCTTATAATTTTATAATTGTCAAAAAAATTTCTGCTAATGCTTGATATTAAATTTGATATTAAATGTTTTAGTTTCTTAACTATATAACCAACACTTTATATTGCAATAATTTTTTAAATCCAGGAAGAACATTATAACAAAGTATTGCAATCCTGATTCCAAACTGAAAATCAATTTACTTAGTTTCAATAAAACCTATCAATAATTCATTTGCATTCTATATTAGCTTTATATCATTATTTATATACTGAACAGTACAGAAAGTCAACAGTATAATCTCTCAATGCTACCTGATTACTTTGAACAGCATGATATCTTAATGAGTCATGCTGTTCTATTAAAAAAATAAAACAATCTAAAATGAATCCAGTTCATGTTATGTAATTAATTTTTAATATAATAATTAATATAAACATTTTTACATTTATATATTTTCGTATAGATTAAAAAGTAGGAATATTTTAGCTAAATATTAATATTCTCATAGTTTATTGATTTTCTTGTAAAAACTTCACTGCTTGACACATGACAGGGATTTGCTTCAGTGATTATTTGTTATGTGCTTAATTACTTTTTCTTCATAGACATGTAATTATATAATACTAAATATATATATATATTTTTTTTTATTAAAACATTTTACTTAAATATTAAATATTGTACATTCCTAACTAATAATGATAACTCACTACTCATCACACCAGATATACTAAAAAATTTACGTACCAGAACCATTTACGGTGTGATCACGTAAAAAAATTGATAAACAAACTGTTTGGAACCTGAAGCAGAGCCCAGATGGGGTTCAAAAACGTTTGTTTATCAATCTTTTTATGTGATCACACTGTAAATGGTTCTGGTACGTAAATTTTTTATTGTACATTCTCTTGATAATTGTTAGAGTTATCGTGAGAGAGAATAACTATATTAATTACAAAAACTATATTAATTTTGTTAAATATTGATATTTGATGAATTTATTTTTTGAGTGGTATAAGCTTTTATAAATAAAAATATATATTTTTAGTTTTAGTTTTACTATTTTACTCAAACATATATATTTTTTAATTGATATACAGTAGAGCGTCGTTTATCCGAATCAATTGGAGATTGGGGTGGTTCGGATAACTTATTTTTCGGATAACGAATCATGTACAAAAAAATATCCATCCCATGTTGAAATTTCTCTCCATTGCGTGTCGCTTCGCGTTGAATTTTCGTCGATGTTAAGCCTAACGAACACTATTGTATCGTTAAAAATTATTTATTTTGTACAAACAAAATAAATTTATTGAAAAATATAAAAACAATAAAAAATTATACTCCAGATGTTAATTTAGTATCAAAAACGTAAAATATTTGAGTAGCCCGAGAAATAGCCGAAGATTGCAGCGCCACAGCACTAGCGAAAATTTAAATTTGCCGACTGGAATGCTTTCGGATAACGGACGTTTCGGATAACCAGCTTTTGGATAAACGACGCTCTACTGTAATTTATATGTTTTTGGTAAGACTCTACAATTCTACAGAAGATAATAATAAAGTAGCTAAGATAATTGTTTACTTCTACAATCACAGTCCAAGATCTAGAGTCAGAGTCAGATGTTAACCAATATGCTTCATGTATTAAATACTAATTAATTTACTTTATGTATGAAAATTTAACTGTACTTTAGGTAGATAAATTTAAGTACATTATAATTTAACATTCAACTTCAACTCTTCATCTTAGATTTTAGATATTGTATGAATGAATAACAGTAAGAAAATAGAAATAAATAGATGATACAAACAGAACAAATGAGTACATAGCAAAAGATCTGACAAGTAAATATATCAAATAACATTCAAATAATATTACAAAAAGCAATAGTACTTAAATAAAAAGGATATGATACAATAAGAAATAGTATAGTATTAGAATAGCAGTCACAAAATATACTTTAAAGTACAAACAAAGTATACATAGTATGTAGAGGTCATTAGAAAAACAATATTAAAATACAGTAGAGCGTCGATTTTCCGAAAGTCAATCATCCGAAAGATTTCCAGTCGGCAAATTTAAATTTTTGCCAGTGCTGTGGAGCTTCAATCTTTGGCTATGTCTTGGGCTACTCAAATATTTTACGTTTTTGATACTAAATTAACATCTGAAGTATAATTTTTTTTATTGTTTTTATATTTTTCAATATATTTATTTTGTTTGTACAAAATAAAAAAATAATTTTTAACAATACAATAGTCTTTGTTAGGCTTAACATCGACAAAAATTCAACGCAAAGCGACACGCAACGGAGAAAAATTTCAACATCGGATGCATTAAACTATTTTTTCGTACACAGATCGGTTATCTGAAATATCAGTTATACAAACAACCCCAGTCCCCAATTGATTCGGAAAATTGACGCTCTACTGTAGTCAGTATAATTGAAACATTCAATATAATGTCCAGTTAGATAACTGTATTTTAATCTATCAACTTTAAAAAATTTACACTGAAATAAAATAATGTCTGTGAATTATCCTGCAGATTTTTGCATTTATTAAATGTTAAACAAAGTTAATATATATTAACTGTTTTCATTATTAGTTATTCCAAATTGCTGATAAACAATTCCTTCAATTAATTATTTATTGAGAATTCAACATTATGATTCAACTTCAATTCTTTAAATTGATTTTTCAAGTATTATTATTAAGCAATCATTCAATAATCATAAATAAGTTATATTGCATAAGTCTATATCTTCATCATCATGAAAAGATAACTTGATGTTCATTATTCTCAATATAAATTCCTTAACAAGGAAGGATATATAGCATGAAATTTTAAAGATAAATTTTTCTTTACAGAATAATTTTTTTGCATTTTTATAAAATTTTTACATTTTTTATTAAACTCTTTATATAATATTCTGTGTGTCTGTAGAAAAATTAATCTAAAAAATTAATAATATATGTATAATCTATAATGTAATATAATGTAGACTATATATATATAGTCTACAAACAGAATATTATATATCTATAAAGAGTTTAGTAAAATTCTTTCATTTGGTATCAAACAGAAAGAATTATATAATATAATTCTTACTGTTTTGTACTAAATGAATTAAACTATTTTTATTTACAGTATGGGATCCAGAAGTCCTTCAACATAGTAGTCATTTGCAGTGGAAAGAATTAAACTTTTCTTTATTTTTTATGCAAAGGTGAACTGAGTTTTTTCTCTCCAACTGTTTTCAGTTTTTGTTTATGTATGCATGTATTTATTATTAATATACATTTATTTATAAACAGTACTATTATTTAAGTTTTGATGCTTTTACAGTATAAAATTTTATATATCAGCAAATATTATTAACATTTAAAATATGAAGTACTAAACATTAAAAAACAAAATAAAATTACAATAAAATACTCATTAAATGAAGATTATACAGTTTTGTTGTCAAGGTTATTTAAGTTTTTGGGGTATTTTCTGAGTGCTGAATTGAAAAATGACATTAGTTTTGTTGAATTGGCTTGTTTTTGAGCTAACAGATACTGGATAAATATGGTGTAGCCTGTCTTTTTACAATTTAACATTACTTTTATAAAATGTAATCTTTAATCTAATTGTATCTTTAACAATGTTTGGAAAGTTTATCCATTGTAAATAATAACAATTATTGCACATATTTCTGCTAAAGCAAAGGAAAAACATCACTGACTTTGTAAAACAAGAGTATCTTGTTTATTTATTGGAGTAAAGCTTGGAGTTAAAGATAAATCCTAATCCTGGGCTCCCCAAAAGGTTTGTAAATCCTGTGTAGAATGTCTATGACAGTGAAAAAAAGGAAAAGTTTAAACTTTGGTATGGCTACGGTGTGAAGAGGGCAGCAGAACCACCATGAGAATTGTTATTTTTGTGTTGTGAAAGTGAAAAGCTCCAACTACTATAAGAAACATAAGTGGGAGTATCTTGATTTAGAATCAGCAAGGCAACCTGTATCATACAGCAAAGATGTTCCTATACTAGTGTTTACTTCACTGTCTGACCTTCCATTGTCAGGTGTAGAAATGAAAGACTTGGAGTACAGTGAAAGTGAATATGAAGGAAGCTTTTCAACAACTCCACAGTTCTCCCAAAAAGAACTCAATGATCTGATATGAGACCCCAGTCTGTCAAAGCAAACATCTGAACTTTTAGCATCCAGGTAAAAAAAACTAAAGCCAGAAGTGAAAATAACAGCTTATTAGACAAAACAGGATGGAATTTTTCCATGCTTCAGCCAACATGAAGAATTTTAATATTGCAACAACATTCCTAGCTTATTCTCCAAATGTCAACCAGAAGATTAACCATTTTTTATAGACAGCTCCTCCAAAAGCTTAAAATATACTTTATTGAACAATGGTAACTTCTATGCATTTTTTTCCAATTATTCACACAACAAAACTTAAAGAAAAATATATAAATATCAATAGTACCGCAGAAGCTCTGCTATCATGATCACCAATGGTATATTTGTGTTGATAAAAAGATTCTTGGACAGCAAAATGGATACACAAAGTACCCTTATTTCATCTGCTTGTAGGAAAGTAGGGCAAAGCAAGATCATTGGAATAAAATGACATAGCCTTCAAAGGAAACCTTGTCAGTAGATGCAGTGAACATCAATGATGAGCCATTGGTTAACAGAGAAAAACAATCATTCTCATCTCTCCATATCAATCTAGGACTGATAAAGCAATTTTTAAAGTCTTAAACAAATATGGTAATGGCTTCAAATATATTTGTAGATAATTCCCTGAAATGAGTGTGAAAAATAAAAGCAGAAGTCTTTGATATCATAATTTGTAAATTTACCAGCAATTCAAATTTCATAAAAGTTATAATGGATGTTAAAGCTTCTGCATAGTGCAATTAGGCCTATGTCTCAGTTGTGAAGAAGTTCTTAGGTTAACATAAACCATACACTTATATAAAAAATTGGTGCAAAATGTGCTTGAAAACTTAAAAATTTGAATACTAATATGACCATAAAGGTACACTTTCTTTATAGCCATTGATATGGATTCTCAGATAATTTTGAACATGGTGAAAGGTTCCACCAGGATATCAGATGGGACAGACATGAGAGTAAACTACTGCTGGAGAATGTCTTTGATGACTTTCATAAAAGAAAATCATACAGAAAGTGTTTTTCTATGAATTAAGTGTGATTTAAATGAATAAGCTTACTTAGTTTTTATGTTATTGTTCTGAATACAATTCCATCAGGTATTTCATGTGTTTACTTTGTTTGATGTGAGACAATTTCTGTGTGATTTGTAAGTAGGTTATGCCTGACCATTACATCTTTTACATTTTTTATGTTTTTTAATGAGACATACAATCTCAAAACCTGGAGCCAATCTAGCCAAACTAATGCCATATTCAGAATCAGTAACACAAAGTTCTCCTAAAATTGCTGTAATAAATTGGCAATAATATTAATATTGACCAGTGTTATTTTGACTAGATACCATATCTAGCTTACTTTCATCAGAATTATTTGAATTCACTGTTTTTTAAAAAATAAACTGTATCAATAGTATCTGAGGCTAAATTAGTGCATTTCTGAACTCAGCTGCAAACAATTGAAGCATTTAACATTGTCTTTCCTAAACTGTGCCAACTACTAACATTGGCAATGATTTGTAAGTAAATTAAGAAAAATAATAGATTTTTTTAGTAATAAAATCTTAGTTCTGCTTTATTTTTTAAAACGAATTCAATAACAAATATTTATGTTGATTTTCTTTTTGAAACCGTGTCCTGTTTTATATTTGTGGCATAGTAAACACTGGTATTGTGTTTTATTCCTAAGACACATGGCAAATTTTCCATCAAATTCCTTTATTAGTTGACTTTATTAGTCAACTAATAAAGGAATTTGATGGAAAATTTGCCATGTGTCTTAGGAATAAAACACAATACTAGTGTTTACTACGCCACAAATATTTATGTATTAGCAACATTTTTAGATTTATCTTTATCTTCATACTCTAAGTTGTTCAAATAGCAACTTAAAAATTGTTGATGGATGACAATAATTCATAATTAGAGGCTACTATTCCTATTATTTTTCAAAATATACAAAAGTTTTGCTATTAATTGTTTTATATTCTTCAGTTATATAATGTTTAAATATAATTTAGAATCATTCAATTCCAAAACATTAAGAGAATATTTAATGCATAATTTTTCATTGTTGAGTATATGCTTTTCAACAATATATTTATACTATTAATACACATTTAAACTGCTTAATTCTGGTAACTAATAGATGTTTATTAAGGAACACTTTCAGCTCTGTATCAAGCCATCTTCAGCTTACATAAAAAATGGAATGTGCAACAATTTTAGAACAAAATTTACAATCATTTTGAAAATATAACCAAAATAAAGCAGTTTAACAGGTATTATTTCAATACCAATGCCAAATTTTATAAATTTTCATAATAAGCTATGATAATTAAAATAAAACAAAAAAATCTGTACATCATAAAATCTGAGAATGTATTTTATACAGACTTCAGAACATAAACAAGAATAGAGTTTATGTTTAAATTAAAACTTTCTCAGAATTCTTCATTTCATCCATTTAAAGTTAAATAAACAATTGTAAAAATATTTAACAAATACATAACACGAATAATTAACAGAGTATTAAAGTATAATATTTTTATCATAATACATTATTATTTACTCTTTTTTTTTTTTTTATTAAAGTAACAATGATTATTTTTATATTGTAGTATTTTTTAATGTTTCTTTGTCTTCCTGCTTTGTAATTCCCACGTTCTAGGTACTAACTTGTTTTGTTTTTTAATTACGGTGTGTGTTTTACAGACAGTCATCTCTGTCTTTTAATTAAGACAATATTTTTTCTGTGTAAAATAAACATGCAATAAATTAGCATAATGATGAAAATATGCAAAGCATTTGGATGTAAACATGCTTTAAAGTTTATGTATATGTATTAACTTTTCTTCTATATTTAAACGTACTGTACATGTTTGTTATTACTAGAATATTATTGGATCTAAACTTTCTCTGATAAGTCACGTGTTTACCATTAATAAATTTACCAAAGAGCACGTGGTTAACGTGATAAAAACGTACACATTTTAATTTTTTTTCTGGTATACAAATTCGAATTTTAATATTATAAAAATGGAAAAAATATTTAACGACAATAAATGTAAATTACAGAACACGAATAGCTATACCGAATGCTACAACCAATCAAAAAATTCGATAAAAACTGACGTCATTGATTTGGTCACTGAAGAAATTGTATATACATAAATACATTTATTTAAACAAATATTAAAAATATAAAATAGTACAACGAAGCAAAAATAGTTTATAAACTGTACAAAACTCACCCCTTTTTTTGCAGAATCTGCCATTTAATAAATATTTTTTTTTACAATGTTTAGAATCACGTTGAAGATCGAGCAGCACACACTGGATGAGAACCGATCGACCGCCCTCTAATGGTGAAAAATTTTCAAGTTTAATTTTGTAATTTATTTTTTAATAATAAAATATAAATAATTAATTATAGAATATATTTTAAAATTTTGTTAATTATAAGCCCGAATAAATTACGTGTAATAATAATATAAAGTAAACTTTAATCAATAACAAATTAAATAATTATGAAAATGTATCGATCTAGCGTGTTGTTGCTTCTTAATATATCTCTTAGCATTGCGGTTATTAATATGTACGGGAAGATCTATTAATGGAAAATTACATATTTTTTAAATTCCCGTTTTGGCATTTTTAATTATCAAATATAATTTTAGTTTAATTATATATTTACTTAATATGTTTAACTTAAAAGCTTGTCGCGTAAATTATTTTAATTATAAAACGATGCCAATTATCTCGCGTGCTTAGTTTTATGTATTTATGTATTGCAATAAAAAAATGGCTATTTATGCTTCTAAATAATTTTATATTCATTAGTTTCAATGATAAATTATTTTTAATGATTTATTGATTAATGTAATGTATTGATTAACCATTCGACACTTGATAACATTCAGCTGCCGTCGCTAAAGTTAGAACGGATATGATAAAAGGATAAACTAAAATTAATATATCCGACTGAACGTATACGTAAGAAAAACGATAAAGAAAATGTCGTCTTAAAACTTAATCTGTAAAACATATTTTAAAAATACAATATGCCCAAAACTTATTTAACTGTATTTCGCTAACAATCTAGCTAAATTGCGTAAAATTAGACAATTAAATTAAGTGAAAAATATCTAGTTTTTATAAACAATTTTCTTTCTTTAGCCTTTACAAGTAATTTTATAAACAAATTTATTCGTTTGGCTTTTCAACAGTTTAGCCTTTGTAACAGTTAACTGACTTTTAATCAGCCCGCGTATATAATCTGTACGTTTTTATATAGAAAATAAATTTATTTAAAATTTTAATAACATATTTTTTAAAAAAATATATTAAGAAATGCATTAATATCTTAAAAATCTTATAAGAAATTAATTAAAAGTTTCGAGCCATGAAAGAGGGATTAAAGTCTCCATATTAGTAAACCGCAGAGGAAATGGTATTAAGAAAAATCGGGAAAAGAATTAATTCAGAATTAAAAAAAAAAAGGTTCAGAAAGATGTAAGGAGGATGGTGGAAAAAATGTCTGGTGCTATCTCAAGGGAAAATCTAATTTTTTGATCTATCAATACAGTTAATGCGGATTATTAAACCAGCTTAATTTAATATAAAAGAAAATTCAGGCCAATTATAGACTTGATTATCATGTTCTCGTGTTTCTCAAAATATTATTATTATTATTTTTAAATCTATATTTATTAAAACTAGAAGAATAATATACAATGTGAAATATTTTGAATAAAGTATTGCTTGGCGCTCGTTTTTTGAGGATGAAATATATAAAATAAATAAAATTTTAATGTTATTTCTTGAAAAATAAACAGGATATATCAGGATATATATTATTCTGAAGGACATACTTTATATAAAATGTCTATCGCTTCCATTCTGCCATGGTTTATCGAAGCTGTAGGTATTATTCTATTGAAAATATGTGTATTAGAAATGCAATGATATATATTTTAAAAANGATTTTTACAAAATAAAGTATTGAATATTTATTATAATATATTTTATAATATTATTTTGCTATTTATTGCAAAAGTAATAACAAAATTTCGGGAATAACAAGTTATACAAATTATACTCTATAAAGATATTTTCGGTAGTGTGATATAATAAAACCGTACAAGTTTCTGATTGTGTTTTATTGCTGTTTTTCTTTATAACAAGTTAGCACTGGAATCACTTTTATGTAACTGTTTAATTAGTAAAATAAAAATAAAAATTTTCATTCCCTTCCACCAGATGGCAATAGATATTTAAAGTTAAAAATTAACATTTAATGAATTAATGTTTTGTTTTTAATTACATTAATATGCAATTTTAACTTATGAAAATAAATGTATCAAAAGCATAATGAATCTATTCTTTAAAATAAATTATGTAAATTATTAAAATTTTATAACATGTAAAAACTTTTAATTGAATTTCAAAACAAATAAAACAAATTCTTATAAAAACGTAATATAAATTTTAAAAATATAAATAATGAAATTCTGAAACTCAAAAATTTAATATTTTTAAACAGTCTGTCATTAAGAAAATCGAGACAACGCGAGATCTCGTCACACGTGTTTCGCGAGAATTGAGCAAACGAATTTTTTATTATTATTTTTTAATATTAAAATTTGTAAGCATTATACAAAAATTCAGTTAATAATTAATATTTTAAAATATTTCAAAATCAATAATTTTAAGACATCAGTTACTTTCGATCAACATAAATATTTAAAAAATTCAATGCTGCCAACCAAAAACCTCTTTTGATCCAGCAATTTCTTTTTAATAAAACAGATGTTTTCGGCTTATTTTATCAGAAAAAAATACTTTTAAAATTTACTTAAAAATATTCTATACTATAGATTATTCACATTTGACGTCACAAATATTTTCTAAATTTGAGAAATTAATTAATAATTTAAATGACAGCGGAAATATTTTTAAACAAATAATAATTATATCATGTATATTAACGCTTGTTTAATATTTAAAATACTCAATTATTAACAAATGACGCAGCGGGTAAATTTTTTGAATCGAACCAATAATAGCAAAGAAAATATTTTGAATTTTTAAAAGTACACCAATTATATTCGACGCGTTCTAAAATTGTTTCCTATTAAATGATTTGAAAAAAAAAAAAAAACGAAATGGACGTATTTGAACTACAAGACGATATTAACACGTCTAGTATTTGGAAATCTCATTTGAATTTAGAAGAGAGAATTGCTATGGCTAATTCTTTAGAAGTAATAAAAGGGAAGAAAAATTTTCAGCTGGTTCAATTTTGGGGGAAAATTATTGGTAAGAATGCCACTTATTATATCCTTATAGGAAGAGGTGAAGATATTTTATTAGATAAAAGCTTTTATTACAGGTAAGTCATTGTATGTATGACTTAAAAACTTGTCGTATACTTTCTACCTTAACATCAATTTTTTTCCTGGTTACAGTTTTGATTGTTTGAACTGGAACGATTTACCTATTGCTAACAATACGTTTGATATAAATCTGATCAATTCTACTTTCGTCGGAGATCCTTCTTATATTTATAAAATCGATTCGAATCAGTCGGAGAGAGAAGTCAAAGATGAAGATGCAGAAGAAGATAAAGATATAAAAAATTCGGTAGAAACTTTAATAAAATACGTTCTTTATAAGATTTATAATAAGATATAAGCAAATAATTTAAATTTCTTTATTTGTATTGCTTGGTGAAAAATCCAAATCGCTCTCCTTAGTGGCGCATCTTCCTAAGGGCAATTTCACGGGACCCCATGAAATTGACAAATTAATCTTTTATAAGAAACTATTTCTACCAAAAAATACCCTCGAAGAAAAATACCTGAAGTCAATACTGTGCTGTACATGAGGCCCCCAATTCAAATTTGCCTGGGCTTGAAAGTATAACGCGCTACTGTCTCTGGGGCCTTGTCTTGGGTAGGCGTGAAAGAATTTAGGCATATTTATTAGTGAAGATATGTTTTTACTCTATCGGTGGAAAAAATGCTAAGAATAAATATTAACACTTACGAAGGAACATGTTATGATTTAGTTATAGATCATTGCGTATTGAAAATCATTTTACAGAATTAATTTCTCTCGGTTCACAACGATTCATAACAATATGGTTATGAATCCGTGTTTCTGCATAAGTAACCTATTATCAATATTTTCCCTTTAATATTTTTTTCCGCGATGGAGTAAAGACATATGTTTACCTATTCATCTAAAACTTCTTAAGAAATTGTATTGTTAGATTCAGAAGGGGGAAAAATATCAGTTTTAAATTAAAAATAAAATATTTTGTATTTGGGTAATATACATAGAAGTGTATTTGTTTATTGTTTTATCTATTTTCTTTATTTATTTGTCTGGAAACAAGTAGTATTTTCAAAAATACACTTCACTATTTTATTTGTTTTTATGTGAACTTTTACAAAATATTTTATCATTGTTAACGATTTGGATTAGATAAGTTTGTATAGTCTTTTTATAAACTTACAGACTGTATATTAATACACACACACACAAATATATACAGAATATATGCATGTGTATTTGTTAATTTTGTATAGATATAGATGGTTCAAAAGTCAATTAATCATTATAAAAACTAAATTTCTCTTTTATTTAAATACTTTATTACTTTAGTTAATAAACCATGTCTTACTCAATTCACATATTAGAATGGTTTAACAAATTATAATACTTTTTTAAAACACTTTGATAGGTTTTTTTCTACACTTCTACGGTTAACTGACTTTGAGCCACTCTGTATGTTTGTGTAAGTAATTCTATGTGGGTGCTTACCTACATATAAAATGTTTTAACTTCATCAAAATCCATAGGAGAGCATTTGATGTTCATAATTTAATATATTATAAATATAATAAAAAGGAAACTTAATTGAAAGATTAAATTGTCATCTTAGTTTTTTTTTCTATAAAAATCCAGAAATAATTTAAGGCATTCCTCTAAAGTTCTAAATATTTTCAAAACATTTTTTAGGAAAAATAATGGTTATTGAAGAAGGATAAATAATAAAATAATAATAATTTTCACTTTTGTCATCTGTTAAACTATAGTGATTGTGTCAAATAATGGTTTAAAGCATATATATTATGATTGTATTTGTTCTAACATCTAGATCAAAATTGCTGATAAATGCTCTACATATAGAATTTAGAAAAATAATAATAAAATGAAAAAAATGGCTCTGGTTAGATGTGAGGTTTTGAAATTATTAATGGGACAACTGGTTGTTACATGGTGTCTGGAGCTAGTTTTACACTATAACTAGTCACTCTGGCTGAATTTTAATGCTTTACTTTATTCTGAATACATGCTAATGATAATTTTAAATTATATATTTATATATTAAGTTATATTTATAATTATAATAATTATTTAAAAGTGTTTATTATTAATACGTTAATAAATTTAGAAGCGTATTCTGTTAATCAAATAGAATTTTAAGATTTTAATGAAATTTATTTACTGAATCTCCGATAACGGCTACCTCTAAATGGCGGCCATTTTTCCAGAAACATATAAAGTAATCTCTAAAGAATGGCCACCTGCGAACAACGGCCATTTTTTTTTATGTCGCCTTCAAGGCCATTATTCAGAAGTTCGACTGTATTAAAAAAATATCTGTATCTGTCAATAATAAAATTGTATTCTTAAAATTGATATTCATTTGATTAAAACTTTAGAAATGTCAAATTTAATTAATACGAAAATTTATTTTATTAAATTTATATATATACATATACATATATATACAAATAATAACGCCTGATTCATTGGGCCGTAAGTTAGTTAATTAAATATACAGATATTACGTAACTTGAACTAAAGATAGGGCCATTAATTCGCCATCCGGCATTATCATTTGATTATCAATAAATAATTCGGGCTTGGTTTATATATAAATACATTGTATACACTATACAGTAAAATACAGCACAGTACAATACAAAAATTTATTATATCAATATGTACAGTACAAAACAATACTATATAAGCCATTTACTATATAACGCATATAGTAAATGGATTAACCCATTTATATAATAATCTACACTAGAAAATGCGAATTAAAATCTTAAAATAATTAAATTAGGATCAATCTTAATTAATTAATTATTTAATTCTTTACGCCGAGAAGATTAATTTCTCCTCTCTTCAACTTTTAAGATTTATTTTTCAATTTTTGTATTAGTAAAACTTAAATATTTGTGTTGTACTTGTACGTACACTTAATTGACATTTTATATTCTTGTATTAATTCTGTTTGGTTTTGTATTTAGTTCTGTTCTTAAACAGAACAATAACTTTGTTCTTTCGCTGTGAGACACTTGAGGTGTTTATAAAGTGAAAATGTCAGCAAGTATTTAAAATGAATTATTGTAACACTAAGTTAATTGTTCTCTTACATACTATCTATTGTTTCGATGTCCTGTTAAAAACCAAGACTAAATAATATTAACTGTTAGAATTATATAGAAAATTCTTCCCGAAACATAATTTATTCCTGTAAATTTAACAAATGGGTTATAGTGATAAATTAGTCATTCACTTCTATGTTTCGAAAGTAAGATAGTTCCTTTCCAGAGCAATTTATGTATCACAAAGAATTGTATTAATTTTCACGATGTCTTTGAACTTATAAAGAAAAGACTTTCAGTTTTTTCTAAAATATATTTTTCTGATTTTGTCTCTTTTTATTCTCGGATTTTATGAAGTTTTCCTTATTATTTCGTGAATTTAATTATAACTTTTAATTGTAAGATGGTGTAGACTGGATCGAAAGTGTTTGCGTGTAATAAAGTTATAAGCTGGCGAGACGATATTAATTTTTATTTTGTAAGGATCAATCCACGAGGAACTGCAGATTCTTCATTGACACATACACACAAAAAAGCATTGTTTTTAAAAACATGATGATTTATCAGACCGTCCTCAATACCGGCTGGTACGTGTTAATTTAATAAATGGTACCTGTACTTATAATTATTCAAATATTTTTGAGTTAGCCCCTTTCGATTTTTCTGGATCTGTCACTGTTATTTTGTAAATTTTAATTTTATCAATAATTTCATATAGTTTTTTCATAAATACTAAAGCAGTGATTCAAACTTCTAGTCCTCTATTAACAAAATGGCATCCTTCTAGATTGAAGAAAGATTCTCGTTATGTAGGCCTTCTGCATTCTATTGTATCTTTCAAAAAACCCGTTTTATTTATTGCCAACTTCATTTCCATTACAATAAACCTCCGTGTTATTTAATTATCCGATTAATATCAGTTACGTTAACAAGGTTGTAGTTAATGACTATCAGGCTATTGTCATTGTAGAATCATAAGTTCAACAAAGAAATTCTAGTTCTACCGGAAATGTGGAGAAGTAGAATTTTACATTAAATTCAATAAAGTTTTCTTGTCTTTTTTTTTTGTCAATTTAGATGTACGAAGAAGAAAGAATTGCAGAAGTAGTTGCAATGATAGAAGACGAGGTAGCTATAGCGCCCATTGGTGCTTACATTCAAACAGTGGATGGCACAGTCAAATCGAATCCTTCTTTTTCTGGTCTTTCTAAACATATGGCCATTCGTGCATCGTCTTACGTTCATCTACGTAAGCCTGCCTCATCTTGGACCGGACGACTATGGAAGAATTTAGAATTCCTTCAACCAATTACAGAAGATATCATATCTGGTTAGTAGACTGTAACTTTATACATCTCCATAATCGCGATTATAAATATAGCCTTACGACTAATTAAAATTGCAATATCTAGATCAGTGGATGGTTCGTCTAACACCGAATCATAGCTCCATAATGATCATGAATTACCTTTGGCCCGGTATGGTTTTCTATCATAAAATTCAAACTAAGTCCTTCTCACAGTTGTATATAGGAGACGGGAGACGAAACAATGATTTGCAATTCATGTTCTGAGCTTCGATATTATTATGCTTTGAATAAAACATGTTTAGAATATAAATAAATAATTTATAATTTAAAATGTATTCGATTTATGGCTCCAAGTGGACCTTGCGTTTTAAGTGTACTGATTTATTATTTCTGTTAAAGAAAGAGAGAAAAATGAGTAAATATTTTAATTTATTTTACTAAGTATCAACAATATCGTTGTTCATCAGAAACATATTTAAAGCAAATATATATATTTTTTTGTTCGACATTTATTTTTAGGAACATTTAATAAAGAATTGGCTTTTTTATTATTTACACTTGAGCTGCAGCAATGGCTCCATTCGCTGAAGAGGGACTAAGAAACGGACTTGTAACTGTTGTTACTTCAACAACGGCTTCAGGTACTTGAAGATGAGCACTGCATTGTCCGACAGTCATAGGCTGTTGATGTTGAGGCGTCACACACAAACGAATATTGGAAGCGTAACTCGTAACTGCTGCACCGTTAGGAGAATGCTTCTGTAGAGTCCTGCTTAATTTTGGTAATAAATCGTCTAATATTTTAAGAAACGCCGCGCGAAATTCGGCATTTCTAAAACCGTAGATCCACGGATCTACTGCACTGTTAGATAGGAGTAAAAGTCCTAAAAAGAATGTTGCGTGTATACCAATATCTCCTATCAGTATGCAAACGTTAAACGGGCACCATAACAGCAAAAATAGTCCTACTGTGACTGCTAGTGTCCTTCCGTAACGAGCTTCGCCACTCCCCGTAGATTGACTTTGCCTAAACGATACTTCTACCGAAAATATTGCACGGGCGTGAGAACGAGCTATCACATAGACGTAACCGTAACATCCCACGATGACGAGAGTACATGGCGCAAATAGAAAACAAAATAGAAAGATACGCACTTTATAAGAAATCACATTGAAGGAGCAGCGAGCAGCAAGTTGATCTTGCCAGTGCCAGGCCACAATTGGGACGGAAGCGGTTAGTAACGAGTAAATCCAAAACGCGCTAACGTATCTTCCCACACTCCTATGCGTTATAATGTTGTTGTAACGTAGCGGAGATGCCAAAGACGTGTAACGATCCACTGCAACGGCAGTTATACTCAACAGTGACACACTGCATAGAAGAATGAGAACACAATACGGGAAGACGCACAGAAGATCACCGATTTCTTCGTCTTTGGATATTTCAAAGTAAAGTCCAAAAGGTAAACATAAGCCAACACCTAAATCTGCAGAAGCTAGAGACAACAAGAAATAATTACTGGGATTTCGTAGGCGTTTGAACTTGTGGATTGCCACGATTAACAATGCGTTGCTGCAGATGATAAGCGGTGACAGAACGAAGACCAGTAAGGCCGCTGTCGTTACGTATCCCAAAGAATCCCACGGACCGGCGGGTGATAAAATGGCATCGACTGTCGAAGAGTCATCACTGATATTACGAATTGAGGGCGAGTCGCTAATATTTCCTGTTGTCATTTCTGTAAAGAAAACGAACAGAATTTAAATTTTCTCATCCTTGGGTGGGGTGAATGCGAACAACTAATGACACATACGGTATACATATATATAAGTTACACACCATTTCTTTATTCAGGAAATTATAATATAGGTCTGTGACCCATATCAAAATAGGCCTAATGAATTCCAGTTTTCTCGGCTTTTTATCTCCATTTTAGACAATTAATTATTATTTATTTGTTTTAAAATAAAGAATTCTTATTAAATTACGTGTTTATTAAATTAAAAAGCGATTTAAAAAATAATAATAAAAGGAGGAAGATTTTTTGATCTTTTCCTGCTTAACAGTAGGATAACAAATATTGTTTTCGAAAGTTTTCCCGTAAACAATGCAAATCATTATTATTAGTGAAACGAGGTGATCGTTCGTATTTTACAAAATAGTGACCTTAATAGCCAATCGTTTTGGATATTCATAGAAATTATCGAAGCGGGCTGAGTGACCACAGACACAAGTGAAAAGTAGGTCAAAGCCGCCTTTCGGTAGCCAACAAGAGTCGATTGCATCACAATACCACGAGGAAAAAAATAATAAAAAAACAAAGAAAAATTCTTCTTCTCCTTTGCACGGCTTTATTACTTTATTTAAAAAAGAATCCGCAGCTTTATTATGAAGTTTGTTATAGAAACTAAACTTATCCGGACTCTTACATTTTCGAATTGGGTCGGTGCTGCGTAAGAGAAAGATTTGGGACGTGCGACTAGAGCTTTAGTTAAAATGACTTTTACGACCTTGTTTCCTGAGGAAGACAGTAACTAAAATCCTGTCACCATTAACTCCATACGTAAAATCGGGTAATATACCGTATTAAAAGAGTTATCCGGACATTAAATCGCGACTTTTTCCGAATTCGATACTAATCTTTCGAAGGAGGAAAAAAAAAAAATATAAGTAACTTCGAAGGAAAATTTCATTTGAAAGAAAAGATTATATCGAACGCCTAGTGGCACTTACGGAAAATCGATAGAAAGTTCGAAACGAAAGATTTTCTGCATCGTTGAATACTGCAGCAAAAATCACTTGTCTCATACGTCAGATGAGGAATTTCGGGGATATGCGCGGTTGCACTTTGTCGCGCTCCATTCTAAGACACGTATCAGTTTACCCTCTTCTACAACACCAACTGTAACCTTACGACTAGATTGCTACCGACGGCACTTTATGTACTGTACGTTTTATCAGTACGGCAGCATCCCTCAATAAAGAAAACATCATCTTCTCTTATAACAAAGAAATAATAAATTCCCAGTTTTAGTGGATAACTCAGCAACCTTTACAGACTACTCGAGTTTGAAGGGTATGTCGAATTTACTAAAACGTATCGCTTTCAGCTAAGATAAACTGCAGTAATAACCACTTTTGTTCCGGCTCGAGCATTAATTTTGTCAGTTGTCATCGTAGTTAAGGATCGATAAGGGGTTCTTTTAAACAATTTAATTACGGGCGGCGCCAGAGACAGAAGTGCATAATATAAACTTTTCTTCCATGCGTAACACGAGTCTCCGTAGACGTGACTTCAGAAAAAAAAATTTAACACGAACAACAAAGTTATTTTCGTGGTCGTTCGGTGCCGCTTGCGCAAAACGACCTCCAGAAAATGGCTGCAATTGTTAATGATTAAGCTAAACAGTGCAAGAAGCTGTGTACAACATTGTGTATCACGTTAGGGAAGGTGTCCGAATGAGATCGATAGAACACGACCTCCAGACTCAGTGACTCCACAATGGTCACAAGCTTCAAAATACGATCGATTATAGAAGAAATCCATCTTTTCTACTTCCGTACTAAACAAATTCCTCTACTGCTTCGAAACTTTGTTTTTTTTTTTTTCTGTTTAAGGTCTCGAACGACATAGGGCGGTCACGGACTGAAGCCATTGAAACCTTCCTTGTCCCATATCCTATAACGGTTTTTATTCCACGACCCTGCAGGATCTTCATATAAAATGTAAAGAAAAACGGTCATTGATTTCTGTAGTGTTTACCGTGATTAATTAATCGAAACTTTATTTTTAATCAATGTTTTACATCCTTGACACGTCACCTTGAAGGGTTTGATAAAAGGTGCTGCATTCCTTTTGTGGAGTTCAGAGCGTCCACAGATTTCCTAATCAGTTTAAAGCGTTACATTAACCTCCTTTCATCTACAGGCAACTCCACCTGTAAATGAAATGTTGGAATTTTAATTTAATTCGATTTCCCAAATGAAATTTTTTTTCTTCTTTTGAATTAAAACAGGAAATCGAATGATGCTTAACGACTATTGACATATGTGTAACCTCTAAGAAGACATAATATAAAAATTTTTAAGAGCACTTAACTCTAAGAATTTAGATGAAAGGATTATTAATTTTTGACGGATTAATTTTTTCCTATTACCTTCATTACGTTACTCGGTAACAAAGTTTCATTAGCATGAATCCTTCTATGAAGGTAATTCTTCTTTAAACAGGATTTCTATGTTGTTTTTGGTCAAGGATATTCGTTTAATTTCCTCTTTTTTTGGCAGATAGGAAGCGGGTTTATATAAAAATATTCAAGTTATATATATTAAATGATTTTATTTTTATTTTTCTCTTTTCTTAACGCATCGTATGTTACGACCTACACTTTTTTTTAATCGTAACTTTTTTTAATGCTCCAACAAATTCCCATTACTTAAAATTTCTCCAGGTTATATTCGTCAGAGTTCAGCTATTAGAAAGTACTTTGCATCTATTTTTAAATGATAATTCCCGGCTTAGAAATTACTGCTTAAATAATCACGCCTGAAATTACTTTAAAAAGTATCTCAAATATTTACTGATTTATCTAAAATATTCGTTATAAGGAATATGAAACGAGTGTTAACCTACCCTTCCCCCTAAATTCATCTTCCCCTACTGACCAAGATTAAAATTAAATCGTAATAAATATAATCTAAAATTATATTTATTCTAGTTTAATTCTAAACATTAGGACTAGACACATAAGCCAACAATATAACAGGCCCTAAGCTTAAAAAGTTGCAGCTTAGGCCCTTTAAACTTATCAGTATTTTGAGAGTAGGAAAGGGCCTCATATGTTAATTTTAGTATCACAAGTCTAAATCCGACCCCAAAAAACTTGTTCAAATAAAACTATAAATACTTCTAAATTTTATGATATTTTATAAAAATCTGCATTTCCAAAATCAACTATGCATCTACAATTTATAATATCAGTATGTACTGTACAGTACATAATGTACGTAATTATAGAAGGCCTTTCTATGAAGGGCCCAACTGTAAACATTTTTTTGATTTTTTAATATATTGGAAGCCTCAAAAAAGAATATATGAATACTGTATTTCAAAGGCCTGTTTATAGTTTCAACTATTCTAAGTATGATTGTAAATATAGTCAAACCTCAATATAGTGTTATATAAAATAGCGTCATCCTTGTAAAACGCCAATTCCATAAATATTAAATAGAGAACCTTTTATCATCTGTGAATTACTAAATGTTTTATTTTTCATTGCATATGACACCGTTATGTTTTTTGCGCATATACAGTACAGTTTACGTCAGCATGTATCGTATGACGTATATCACTCCGTCATCTAATTACATATGTACGCGCGAAATTCAAATGTTTTAAATTTAAACCGCCTAACTGACATTCTTTTAAAGTTATCCTACAACCCAACGTTTTGCTTTACCATTGAAACCCATTGAATTTTTAAATTCTCAAAATCGTTTGAATTAATTGGATTAAAGTTATTGTAAATGTTACATTTATTAATTTTATAACGTAACATTTATTCCAGTCATTCTCAAGCATCTCGTAAATTATATATATAGAAATAAATTTAATAATGATTGATTAGATAAAATAGAATATTATAAAAGTTGATTGAATGTCTGTGACGTAATAGACTTTAATAAGAATTGCTCGCAGACGGAAGTAAGTAGTGTGCATTTCGATCTACAAATCTTATTGTATATCACTGGCACTTTTAACATAAAAAATGCACATTTCAGGCCTTTTAGCGTGCATAGAGCAGTGCATACATTTGGCATGTAACGTGCATAAAGCAGTGCGTTTTTATGTGCTTATGTATGTGCATGTGCATACATTTCGATTTTAAACGCATATAAATCCGGTCCTTACTCGTTACCCATTACTATACATAATTCATATTACCAGTTTTTTTAGAGATACTTCAGTTTAGCACCATATTCGAAGTAGTGCCAATTTATAAGGTGCTAAACCGAAGTTTGTACTTTAATGTTCATCGTGTAAAGTGTAAACAGTAGATCCAATAGTCTAACAATGTCTAACGTAACTTAATACTACATTTTAACAGAAGATCAAGTATTCTCTGTGTAATGTCATTCCACGTTATATATTGCAAAATATAATGCGTATAATATTACTTTTCGACTAAATATTCGAAGATAGAACGTAATAAAGTAAATTTTAAAAAATAACAGTAATCTAGTCAAGAATTCGAGTGTTTCCGAGTTTATTTTCACTCAAAAACTGTAAAATAATACATCGAAGTGGCGTACTTTCACGAAAAAATCAATTCTAATTCCAACAAACTAATGGAGTTTCAAGGTGAATTAAAAAATAAAAATAAAGTAACTAACCGCAACTGTAAGGAAATTAATGGTGTTAATGCTACAGCATCAATATCAATAATGTTATTGTAGGCAGCGCCTTCTTGTATAATTAATAGGAAAGTTAAAAAAAGATGGCAAACATCATTCTTATTCATTGCTGAATGAAGAAGGGAAGCGATTTGCATCTATAAAAACGATAATTATTTATAAAAACAAATCGAAAGAAATAAAGAATTAAAATATTCCTGTGTATTTTATTATAAAAAAGACAATTAAAATAAGATAATTTAATCAGAGAAGCAACAAATTGTAATTGTTACACTGGAGATTTTTTCGCTCTTACTTCCAGTGTAAAGTCTAAATCAATAGTCTCTTACTAAAAATAAACTGTAAAAATTAAAGCTTCTATATAAAAATTAAATAATTTAAATGATTTTACTGTAAATTATTATTAATTTTTAATAGAATTCTATTATTTTTCAGTGTCTTTTTAAATACAAATCGATGGGACAGGTTTGAGCATAAGCTAAACAAGCCTCACGTCGTATCTACACCTTAGGACCTCAAATTTTTATATATATAATTATTTGGTACAGGGGAAGGGCCTGTTATATATTATATAATAGGCCCTTCCCTTGTTATATAACATAGGGCCATAACAAGTCTAAGTTCTCAATTGAACATAGCTGAAATGGAAGAAGGAAAAAAAAAAACGCTCAAAAAATTTGAATTTTAAAGATTTATTAATTAATTAAAATTAATGGAAAGTTAAAAATTAATTAATTTATAGTAATATATTTAATTGGCGTAATTTATTAATTAAAAAAAAATAGAAGTTTCATTCACCGTATTGCGTTTTAAACGCGAAACTTCAAATCGAAAACAAAGAAAAACGCGCTAAAAGATTGAAATTTTGAGTAATTTATTAAATAAAATTGATTAAAAATAGAGTTTTACATTAAATAATTTAAATTAAACTGAAATATGACAAAAATGTATTTTTTAAAGCAGAAATTCCACTTCCTACGTTGAATTTTACATATTAAAGATCAAACTGGAAGATAAAAAAAACGCTCGTAAACCGAACTTTCAAGAATTTAATGTATAAAAATAAAAGCATTTTAAACGATAAAAAAACAGTAAATAATTTAAATTACACGTAAATATAACAATAATTTATCTTTGTATAAAATTTCTTCTTATTTTACAAGATAAAAATTAAATCTGTGTGAATTTTCTTACAATTCATGTGACTGTCGCATGTGTTACATTACTCCTACTTCATTTTCCTATATAACTAAACATATATATATATATATACTGTATATAAATATAAAATACCTACTTTTCCTTTTAAGTTATCGATAGCATTGAACTGTATTTATTTTTTCTATATTTTGTTTTTTAGCATTAAAGCAAATATATTCTGACACATTCTCCACGACAAAATTTACTTAATTATATTTAAGGAATTTAGGGAAATAAACAGTAAACATGTATACATTTTCCCCTTATTTTTTAAGCCAGAACAATGCCGTACTTAGCCTATTTACGAACCAGCTCGGTAAAATCTAATTTATTTCCACTAAATTACCTTTTAAGTCTATAATTTATTCGAGTTTCTTATCCTCGTCGCGAGTTATTGCATTATAGAACAATAAGAAAAATATATTATTTTATTATTATTTTTTAAGAAAATGAGAAAAAATTGTCTAGTTTATTCGTAAAATTAGAGATTTACTCGCTTTAATTCGACTTAAAAAAGTGTCTTCACGCATCGCAACTAGGTTATCCCACATTAAAATCGCGCTGTAAACATGAATTCTGCAGATATTTTTACAGTAAAAACGTTGTTTACGGTAAAGAAAAACGCTTTATAAAATATATTTAATTATATAAAGTCAAAGATCGTTGCACTTTGGAAGAATAAATATTATTTTACGAGTTACAAAATTTGTTTTTCCTATAAAAATTCCCCTCACTAAAAACTTAGACGTATACAAAACAATTACGTTTACTTTCTTTATAAACAATTAAGTTCAAGAATTCATTTTTTTTTATTATTATTTTTCTGCAAGTTTAAGAGACGTACTTGAAAAATTACAACATATCAAACCAAAATCTACTTGACCCGTATCGAGATGCACTGATTATTCTTCCTTATCTCGTAGATTTTAAAAAGAATAAAATAAAATAGACTTTTATAAAGTAATTTAATCTAAAAATGTTCTAGAATAAGATAATGATCTATTTTTAATCCTTACTTTTTTCTAAATTTAGCGAATATAACTGTTTATAAACACCGAAAGGTCAACCTTGAACCAAAGATTAAGCTTAAGATTAAGATCCAAACAGTAAATTAACTATTTAAAAAGCTTTAAATTATATAAATCCGTTTTATAAGGGGAAAGAAATTGGCTTTATCTACCGAAAAAGTTCATCACCAGCAGAATTTTTCCTTTCTATCGTCGATATATCTTTTACGTTTAAGGCCTTTGTACCCGATTTATATATAAAATAATAATAAAAAAATTTATCATAAATCTACTAAACACGTTATATAAAAAGGATAAAACATTTCTAGGTCAGCTTATAGAAAAATATTTTTAAAAAATTACCTGGGTGACAACTAGATCCCCGTAACACTTTTCAAATTCGTATAATCTGAATGTTCCACTTTCGGTGAGTTATAAAAAATATTCATAATTTTTCTATGCTTCATAACTTCACATTCAAAACTTCACTTAAGTCGGTGGCACATCGTCCCGTTTCGTGGTGTGTCGAGTGCAGACTGATAGAAATGCCGGACGAGATCCCGTGTAGGCTATACACTACACGCCTGTCATTGGTGGATTCGAATCACGTGCCAAAAGGGGACGTTACGTATTGGACGTCACACTTCATTCAGACGTTGTGTCGGTGATGTAGTGAAACGTCCGAGACTGTTTGTGGAAGTTAACTAAAGGAAATTTTCTTTTGTACGCTTCGTTGGTAGAATTAAACAGAAGGGGTGAATGGCTGATGTGGTTTAAGGGGGCAATGCCCCTTGTAAGTTTTACTTTCGTTCTTTTTTTTTTCTTTCTGTGTCTTTCTTTTCTTTCTACATTCGTCTGTATTACTGTCACCTACCGTACCATAACTCTATTTATGGATTTTGAAATTAGAAATTAATATGAATAGGCTGTCGTAAACTGCTACTTATTGCATTCATTTGTGAGGTCGAATACGTCACAGATCGTCTGAGCTTCTATATTTAGTAACGAGTAGACTATATTTATATATTTTTTTTCTTTCTTCTATTTTAGTTTCTGTGTGATCGTCAATTGGTACCGATCGTATGGAAGAGGATTCACGCATCGTCGCTTGATAGGTACCATTTAATAATCGATCAAATAAAAAAAAAACAATGAAAGTGATTATTAACGTCCACGACTCGATTGAAGTGGGGTGTTTATTGATGACGTAAGAAACAATAGCGAAAGCGCTCGTCGTAACTTATTGAATTGGCCTGTTCTAAAGACGGCACCGGTTCAAGGTCGTAAGATTCTCTTCGCGGTAAAATTTATAAGATGATTTAAAAATTTTCATTCCTCTTTACCGGTCATCCTCTAAATATTTTAATTTTATCTTTTGTTTACGATGATAAGAGGCATAATCTGTTCGAATTTTAAAGCGAAACTTTCCCTCGGAGGGCCATTGGTCTATATTTAGCTCGTACGAGTTTTGGAAGTCACGCGAGTTGCGTAACACTCCCGTCCCGCAAGTCACGTGATTAATGAAGCTCTATTCACACTCGACGATTGATAAATGGTATCAGTTAATGACCTTTCAAGCTTTAATATAGTTAAGAGAAGCTCTAAATATTGATAGATCTGTACGATAATGAAATACGTTTAAGATCTCACGATTTTTATAAATATAAGGCATTTCTTTTAATATTTTTATAAGTAAATGTAAACAACTTGTAGTAGATTTGCATGCTTATGAACAGGCGTTTAAACTATATGTAAGAGGCCTTCCCTCTTCATCAAATAAACTGAAAAGAGTCAGGCACCGAGTTGCAGCATCGTAGAATGAGGCCCTAACTGCACCTTAGTAGCGCGAGGTCCTAAGTTTCAGCTTTATTGAATGAGGCCCTGAACTGTAGTTTTATAGATCGAGAGTTTAAATTGAAGCTTCGAAGAATGAGGTCCTAAGTTGTTGTTTGGGACGAGAGGTTTTAAGAGGTAGCTTGTGGAACTTTTACGTGTAAATCCGTCCCTACTTAAGAGATGTGCTTTTACAGATAAAAAGTGAACGTGCAAACACTTCCAGACGATTTATCCAAAATTTACAGGCTAAAATCGAACATATTTGAACCGAAAATCAAAGAGAAAGTTGACAACAACGATAAAACAGATTTTTCCCCAAAGCAACGACCAAGATTGCGTGACTCATTCCCGTAATACACGAGCAGGGAACCTTCACCCCTTCATCCACGAAAATTTTCTGAAGTGCACACAAACATATCAGTATATTAAGTGCACTGACTGAGATATAACATAGATAACGACTGTGTTACGAGTTACGTGATTTATATATATACATTGTGGTTAGTGAAAATAAGGAAAATACGCCGCAAATAAAGAAAATAATNAATAATTTAATTTAATTTCGCTTAAAAATTTAAGCATGCTTCTGCTAGTAATTAAATAAATTAAGAATGTTAAATAATTGAAAGGATTTAACAAATATTATATGATTACAAGTTAATTAACAAATTGTAATTTTATAAAACAAATCGAATTATTTGCACCGATCTCATTTGAATATTTGTCATTAGCTTTCTTGATAAACTGTCAAGATAAGATCGATCACGGTGAAGTAAGTGAGGACTGATCGATTTTTAACTTTGTTAGAATTAAACAGAGATATGACTGCCATTTTTCTATTTAGCCAACAAATCCTTAAAAAATAATAATAAAAGAAATAAAATAAAAAAGAGAAGAGGAAAAAGAAACGAAAAAAGTCTTAATTACCATAAAACTGTTCATTTTTTAAATTACGTGTTTATTAAATTAAAAAGCGATTTAAAAAATAATAATAAAAGGAGGAAGATTTTTTGATCTTTTCCTGCTTAACAGTAGGATAACAAATATTGTTTTCGAAAGTTTTCCCGTAAACAATGCAAATCATTATTATTAGTGAAACGAGGTGATCGTTCGTATTTTACAAAATAGTGACCTTAATAGCCAATCGTTTTGGATATTCATAGAAATTATCGAAGCGGGCTGAGTGACCACAGACACAAGTGAAAAGTAGGTCAAAGCCGCCTTTCGGTAGCCAACAAGAGTCGATTGCATCACAATACCACGAGGAAAAAAATAATAAAAAAACAAAGAAAAATTCTTCTTCCCCTTTGCACGGCTTTATTACTTTATTTAAAAAAGAATCCGCAGCTTTATTATGAAGTTTGTTATAGAAACTAAACTTATCCGGACTCTTACATTTTCGAATTGGGTCGGTGCTGCGTAAGAGAAAGATTTGGGACGTGCGACTAGAGCTTTAGTTAAAATGACTTTTACGACCTTGTTTCCTGAGGAAGACAGTAACTAAAATCCTGTCACCATTAACTCCATACGTAAAATCGGGTAATATACCGTATTAAAAGAGTTATCCGGACATTAAATCGCGACTTTTTCCGAATTCGATACTAATCTTTCGAAGGAGGAAAAAAAAAATATAAGTAACTTCGAAGGAAAATTTCATTTGAAAGAAAAGATTATATCGAACGCCTAGTGGCACTTACGGAAAATCGATAGAAAGTTCGAAACGAAAGATTTTCTGCATCGTTGAATACTGCAGCAAAAATCACTTGTCTCATACGTCAGATGAGGAATTTCGGGGATATGCGCGGTTGCACTTTGTCGCGCGCCATTCTAAGACACGTATCAGTTTACCCTCTTCTACAACACCAACTGTAACCTTACGACTAGATTGCTACCGATGGCACTTTATGTACTGTACGTTTTATCAGTACGGCAGCATCCCTCAATAAAGAAAACATCATCTTCTCTTATAACAAAGAAATAATAAATTCCCAGTTTTAGTGGATAACTCAGCAACCTTTACAGACTACTCGAGTTTGAAGGGTATGTCGAATTTACTAAAACGTATCGCTTTCAGCTAAGATAAACTGCAGTAATAACCACTTTTGTTCCGGCTCGAGCATTAATTTTGTCAGTTGTCATCGTAGTTAAGGATCGATAAGGGGTTCTTTTAAACAATTTAATTACGGGCGGCGCCAGAGACAGAAGTGCATAATATAAACTTTTCTTCCACGCGTAACACGAGTCTCCGTAGACGTGACTTCAGAAAAAAAAATTTAACACGAACAACAAAGTTATTTTCGTGGTCGTTCGGTGCCGCTTGCGCAAAACGACCTCCAGAAAATGGCTGCAATTGTTAATGATTAAGCTAAACAGTGCAAGAAGCTGTGTACAACATTGTGTATCACGTTAGGGAAGGTGTCCGAATGAGATCGATAGAACACGACCTCCAGACTCAGTGACTCCACAATGGTCACAAGCTTCAAAATACGATCGATTATAGAAGAAATCCATCTTTTCTACTTCCGTACTAAACAAATTCCTCTACTGCTTCGAAACTTTGTTTTTTTTTTTTTCTGTTTAAGGTCTCGAACGACATAGGGCGGTCACGGACTGAAGCCATTGAAACCTTCCTTGTCCCATATCCTATAACGGTTTTTATTCCACGACCCTGCAGGATCTTCATATAAAATGTAAAGAAAAACGGTCATTGATTTCTGTAGTGTTTACCGTGATTAATTAATCGAAACTTTATTTTTAATCAATGTTTTACATCCTTGACACGTCACCTTGAAGGGTTTGATAAAAGGTGCTGCATTCCTTTTGTGGAGTTCAGAGCGTCCACAGATTTCCTAATCAGTTTAAAGCGTTACATTAACCTCCTTTCATCTACAGGCAACTCCACCTGTAAATGAAATGTTGGAATTTTAATTTAATTCGATTTCCCAAATGAAATTTTTTTTCTTCTTTTGAATTAAAACAGGAAATCGAATGATGCTTAACGACTATTGACATATGTGTAACCTCTAAGAAGACATAATATAAAAATTTTTAAGAGCACTTAACTCTAAGAATTTAGATGAAAGGATTATTAATTTTTGACGGATTAATTTTTTCCTATTACCTTCATTACGTTACTCGGTAACAAAGTTTCATTAGCATGAATCCTTCTATGAAGGTAATTCTTCTTTAAACAGGATTTCTATGTTGTTTTTGGTCAAGGATATTCGTTTAATTTCCTCTTTTTTTGGCAGATAGGAAGCGGGTTTATATAAAAATATTCGAGTTATATATATTAAATGATTTTATTTTTATTTTTCTCTTTTCTTAACGCATCGTATGTTACGACCTACACGTTTTTTTTTATCGTAACTTTTTTTAATGCTCCAACAAATTCCCATTACTTAAAATTTCTCCAGGTTATATTCGTCAGAGTTCAGCTATTAGAAAGTACTTTGCATCTATTTTTAAATGATAATTCCCGGCTTAGAAATTACTGCTTAAATAATCACGCCTGAAATTACTTTAAAAAGTATCTCAAATATTTACTGATTTATCTAAAATATTCGTTATAAGGAATATGAAACGAGTGTTAACCTACCCTTCCCCCTAAATTCATCTTCCCCTACTGACCAAGATTAAAATTAAATCGTAATAAATATAATCTAAAATTATATTTATTCTAGTTTAATTCTAAACATTAGGACTAGACACATAAGCCAACAATATAACAGGCCCTAAGCTTAAAAAGTTGCAGCTTAGGCCCTTTAAACTTATCAGTATTTTGAGAGTAGGAAAGGGCCTCATATGTTAATTTTAGTATCACAAGTCTAAATCCGACCCCAAAAAACTTGTTCAAATAAAACTATAAATACTTCTAAATTTTATGATATTTTATAAAAATCTGCATTTCCAAAATCAACTATGCATCTACAATTTATAATATCAGTATGTACTGTACAGTACATAATGTACGTAATTATAGAAGGCCTTTCTATGAAGGGCCCAACTGTAAACATTTTTTTGATTTTTTAATATATTGGAAGCCTCAAAAAAGAATATATGAATACTGTATTTCAAAGGCCTGTTTATAGTTTCAACTATTCTAAGTATGATTGTAAATATAGTCAAACCTCAATATAGTGTTATATAAAATAGCGTCATCCTTGTAAAACGCCAATTCCATAAATATTAAATAGAGAACCTTTTATCATCTGTGAATTACTAAATGTTTTATTTTTCATTGCATATGACACCGTTATGTTTTTTGCGCATATACAGTACAGTTTACGTCAGCATGTATCGTATGACGTATATCACTCCGTCATCTAATTACATATGTACGCGCGAAATTCAAATGTTTTAAATTTAAACCGCCTAACTGACATTCTTTTAAAGTTATCCTACAACCCAACGTTTTGCTTTACCATTGAAACCCATTGAATTTTTAAATTCTCAAAATCGTTTGAATTAATTGGATTAAAGTTATTGTAAATGTTACATTTATTAATTTTATAACGTAACATTTATTCCAGTCATTCTCAAGCATCTCGTAAATTATATATATAGAAATAAATTTAATAATGATTGATTAGATAAAATAGAATATTATAAAAGTTGATTGAATGTCTGTGACGTAATAGACTTTAATAAGAATTGCTCGCAGACGGAAGTAAGTAGTGTGCATTTCGATCTACAAATCTTATTGTATATCACTGGCACTTTTAACATAAAAAATGCACATTTCAGGCCTTTTAGCGTGCATAGAGCAGTGCATACATTTGGCATGTAACGTGCATAAAGCAGTGCGTTTTTATGTGCTTATGTATGTGCATGTGCATACATTTCGATTTTAAACGCATATAAATCCGGTCCTTACTCGTTACCCATTACTATACATAATTCATATTACCAGTTTTTTTAGAGATACTTCAGTTTAGCACCATATTCGAAGTAGTGCCAATTTATAAGGTGCTAAACCGAAGTTTGTACTTTAATGTTCATCGTGTAAAGTGTAAACAGTAGATCCAATAGTCTAACAATGTCTAACGTAACTTAATACTACATTTTAACAGAAGATCAAGTATTCTCTGTGTAATGTCATTCCACGTTATATATTGCAAAATATAATGCGTATAATATTACTTTTCGACTAAATATTCGAAGATAGAACGTAATAAAGTAAATTTTAAAAAATAACAGTAATCTAGTCAAGAATTCGAGTGTTTCCGAGTTTATTTTCACTCAAAAACTGTAAAATAATACATCGAAGTGGCGTACTTTCACGAAAAAATCAATTCTAATTCCAACAAACTAATGGAGTTTCAAGGTGAATTAAAAAATAAAAATAAAGTAACTAACCGCAACTGTAAGGAAATTAATGGTGTTAATGCTACAGCATCAATATCAATAATGTTATTGTAGGCAGCGCCTTCTTGTATAATTAATAGGAAAGTTAAAAAAAGATGGCAAACATCATTCTTATTCATTGCTGAATGAAGAAGGGAAGCGATTTGCATCTATAAAAACGATAATTATTTATAAAAACAAATCGAAAGAAATAAAGAATTAAAATATTCCTGTGTATTTTATTATAAAAAAGACAATTAAAATAAGATAATTTAATCAGAGAAGCAACAAATTGTAATTGTTACACTGGAGATTTTTTCGCTCTTACTTCCAGTGTAAAGTCTAAATCAATAGTCTCTTACTAAAAATAAACTGTAAAAATTAAAGCTTCTATATAAAAATTAAATAATTTAAATGATTTTACTGTAAATTATTATTAATTTTTAATAGAATTCTATTATTTTTCAGTGTCTTTTTAAATACAAATCGATGGGACAGGTTTGAGCATAAGCTAAACAAGCCTCACGTCGTATCTACACCTTAGGACCTCAAATTTTTATATATATAATTATTTGGTACAGGGGAAGGGCCTGTTATATATTATATAATAGGCCCTTCCCTTGTTATATAACATAGGGCCATAACAAGTCTAAGTTCTCAATTGAACATAGCTGAAATGGAAGAAGGAAAAAAAAAAACGCTCAAAAAATTTGAATTTTAAAGATTTATTAATTAATTAAAATTAATGGAAAGTTAAAAATTAATTAATTTATAGTAATATATTTAATTGGCGTAATTTATTAATTAAAAAAAAATAGAAGTTTCATTCACCGTATTGCGTTTTAAACGCGAAACTTCAAATCGAAAACAAAGAAAAACGCGCTAAAAGATTGAAATTTTGAGTAATTTATTAAATAAAATTGATTAAAAATAGAGTTTTACATTAAATAATTTAAATTAAACTGAAATATGACAAAAATGTATTTTTTAAAGCAGAAATTCCACTTCCTACGTTGAATTTTACATATTAAAGATCAAACTGGAAGATAAAAAAAACGCTCGTAAACCGAACTTTCAAGAATTTAATGTATAAAAATAAAAGCATTTTAAACGATAAAAAAACAGTAAATAATTTAAATTACACGTAAATATAACAATAATTTATCTTTGTATAAAATTTCTTCTTATTTTACAAGATAAAAATTAAATCTGTGTGAATTTTCTTACAATTCATGTGACTGTCGCATGTGTTACATTACTCCTACTTCATTTTCCTATATAACTAAACATATATATATATATATACTGTATATAAATATAAAATACCTACTTTTCCTTTTAAGTTATCGATAGCATTGAACTGTATTTATTTTTTCTATATTTTGTTTTTTAGCATTAAAGCAAATATATTCTGACACATTCTCCACGACAAAATTTACTTAATTATATTTAAGGAATTTAGGGAAATAAACAGTAAACATGTATACATTTTCCCCTTATTTTTTAAGCCAGAACAATGCCGTACTTAGCCTATTTACGAACCAGCTCGGTAAAATCTAATTTATTTCCACTAAATTACCTTTTAAGTCTATAATTTATTCGAGTTTCTTATCCTCGTCGCGAGTTATTGCATTATAGAACAATAAGAAAAATATATTATTTTATTATTATTTTTTAAGAAAATGAGAAAAAATTGTCTAGTTTATTCGTAAAATTAGAGATTTACTCGCTTTAATTCGACTTAAAAAAGTGTCTTCACGCATCGCAACTAGGTTATCCCACATTAAAATCGCGCTGTAAACATGAATTCTGCAGATATTTTTACAGTAAAAACGTTGTTTACGGTAAAGAAAAACGCTTTATAAAATATATTTAATTATATAAAGTCAAAGATCGTTGCACTTTGGAAGAATAAATATTATTTTACGAGTTACAAAATTTGTTTTTCCTATAAAAATTCCCCTCACTAAAAACTTAGACGTATACAAAACAATTACGTTTACTTTCTTTATAAACAATTAAGTTCAAGAATTCATTTTTTTTTATTATTATTTTTCTGCAAGTTTAAGAGACGTACTTGAAAAATTACAACATATCAAACCAAAATCTACTTGACCCGTATCGAGATGCACTGATTATTCTTCCTTATCTCGTAGATTTAAAAAGAATAAAATAAAATAGACTTTTATAAAGTAATTTAATCTAAAAATGTTCTAGAATAAGATAATGATCTATTTTTAATCCTTACTTTTTTCTAAATTTAGCGAATATAACTGTTTATAAACACCGAAAGGTCAACCTTGAACCAAAGATTAAGCTTAAGATTAAGATCCAAACAGTAAATTAACTATTTAAAAAGCTTTAAATTATATAAATCCGTTTTATAAGGGGAAAGAAATTGGCTTTATCTACCGAAAAAGTTCATCACCGGCAGAATTTTTCCTTTCTATCGTCGATATATCTTTTACGTTTAAGGCCTTTGTACCCGATTTATATATAAAATAATAATAAAAAAATTTATCATAAATCTACTAAACACGTTATATAAAAAGGATAAAACATTTCTAGGTCAGCTTATAGAAAAATATTTTTAAAAAATTACCTGGGTGACAACTAGATCCCCGTAACACTTTTCAAATTCGTATAATCTGAATGTTCCACTTTCGGTGAGTTATAAAAAATATTCATAATTTTTCTATGCTTCATAACTTCACATTCAAAACTTCACTTAAGTCGGTGGCACATCGTCCCGTTTCGTGGTGTGTCGAGTGCAGACTGATAGAAATGCCGGACGAGATCCCGTGTAGGCTATACACTACACGCCTGTCATTGGTGGATTCGAATCACGTGCCAAAAGGGGACGTTACGTATTGGACGTCACACTTCATTCAGACGTTGTGTCGGTGATGTAGTGAAACGTCCGAGACTGTTTGTGGAAGTTAACTAAAGGAAATTTTCTTTTGTACGCTTCGTTGGTAGAATTAAACAGAAGGGGTGAATGGCTGATGTGGTTTAAGGGGGCAATGCCCCTTGTAAGTTTTACTTTCGTTCTTTTTTTTTCTTTCTGTGTCTTTCTTTTCTTTCTACATTCGTCTGTATTACTGTCACCTACCGTACCATAACTCTATTTATGGATTTTGAAATTAGAAATTAATATGAATAGGCTGTCGTAAACTGCTACTTATTGCATTCATTTGTGAGGTCGAATACGTCACAGATCGTCTGAGCTTCTATATTTAGTAACGAGTAGACTATATTTATATATTTTTTTTCTTTCTTCTATTTTAGTTTCTGTGTGATCGTCAATTGGTACCGATCATATGGAAGAGGATTCACGCATCGTCGCTTGATAGGTACCATTTAATAATCGATCAAATAAAAAAAAAACAATGAAAGTGATTATTAACGTCCACGACTCGATTGAAGTGGGGTGTTTATTGATGACGTAAGAAACAATAGCGAAAGCGCTCGTCGTAACTTATTGAATTGGCCTGTTCTAAAGACGGCACCAGTTCAAGGTCGTAAGATTCTCTTCGCGGTAAAATTTATAAGATGATTTAAAAATTTTCATTCCTCTTTACCGGTCATCCTCTAAATATTTTAATTTTATCTTTTGTTTACGATGATAAGAGGCATAATCTGTTCGAATTTTAAAGCGAAACTTTCCCTCGGAGGGCCATTGGTCTATATTTAGCTCGTACGAGTTTTGGAAGTCACGCGAGTTGCGTAACACTCCCGTCCCGCAAGTCACGTGATTAATGAAGCTCTATTCACACTCGACGATTGATAAATGGTATCAGTTAATGACCTTTCAAGCTTTAATATAGTTAAGAGAAGCTCTAAATATTGATAGATCTGTACGATAATGAAATACGTTTAAGATCTCACGATTTTTATAAATATAAGGCATTTCTTTTAATATTTTTATAAGTAAATGTAAACAACTTGTAGTAGATTTGCATGCTTATGAACAGGCGTTTAAACTATATGTAAGAGGCCTTCCCTCTTCATCAAATAAACTGAAAAGAGTCAGGCACCGAGTTGCAGCATCGTAGAATGAGGCCCTAACTGCACCTTAGTAGCGCGAGGTCCTAAGTTTCAGCTTTATTGAATGAGGCCCTGAACTGTAGTTTTATAGATCGAGAGTTTAAATTGAAGCTTCGAAGAATGAGGTCCTAAGTTGTTGTTTGGGACGAGAGGTTTTAAGAGGTAGCTTGTGGAACTTTTACGTGTAAATCCGTCCCTACTTAAGAGATGTGCTTTTACAGATAAAAAGTGAACGTGCAAACACTTCCAGACGATTTATCCAAAATTTACAGGCTAAAATCGAACATATTTGAACCGAAAATCAAAGAGAAAGTTGACAACAACGATAAAACAGATTTTTCCCCAAAGCAACGACCAAGATTGCGTGACTCATTCCCGTAATACACGAGCAGGGAACCTTCACCCCTTCATCCACGAAAATTTTCTGAAGTGCACACAAACATATCAGTATATTAAGTGCACTGACTGAGATATAACATAGATAACGACTGTGTTACGAGTTACGTGATTTATATATATACATTNATTAATGAATCATATATTTATAAAAAATCCCCAAAATATATATAAATATATATATATATAAAGATTAGAAAATAAGTAGGTAGAAATTAGAACGTGTAGTTGTTTGTAGTTTAATATTATCGGGACAAGTAACTGTATTGTTTGTTCTCAATTAGACTAAAGACTCGAAGTAATGTATTTATTATTAGAAGCAAGGACGACGGCTTTTCCATCCCCCTTTATAAAAACCCAAGTTATCTCATGCTATCTTATGGGTAATAGCTTCTAGATGAATATTTTTACTAATTTTTTTGTATATATATAAAATAAGTATGCATATCTGATTATAATTAAATTTCTACTCCTAGTTAATTGTGCAAGTGTAGAATAACATTAAAAATCTGGATAAATCGGACACCATTAATAAGAATTGATTACACTTGTCTTTATGACCTGAAAAATCTGAAACTTGTTATTTTATTTTCTAATTTTTTATTCTTTGGCCTATTCTTAAAGAAATTGTTTAACATTCTGACATCCTTATCTGTTAAGGATCGATCTTACCAATCGGTTTTAATTAAAATACTGTTGTGAACTTGTTTTTTTAAAGAGGTTCCTGACTAGTTAAGCGCTTGACAATAAATTATCTTCATTTATTGCTCTTCGATTTATAAATATTCGCGTTTATTTATAAGTTTATAAGGATAATTTCGTAAGGAAAAATTTTTATCGGTAAGCTTTATTTAATTCTACACGAACGAAACAATTATTTTATAAGGCTTTGACGCCCTTATTTAGTAATAAGGATCGATCGGCTTCAATTAAAATTTCATTTTCGATTCTTTTTTTCTTCTTAGTTTTTGATAGAATTAACGAAACGATTATTTAACTCTTTAGATTAAATTATGTTTTCGTTTTGAAGAGGAGGAGGAAGAGGGGGATCATCGTGCGATGATCCTGGAAGAAGAGGATGATAAAGAGGATCAATGCACGGTTCTTGAAGAAAAAGATAAACAGTAGGATCTTACGTTGACCCTTGAAAAATGGGGGGACCAGTGCGCTGATTCTTGAAGAAGAGGATAAATGGGAGGATCAGTGAGTTAATCCTTGAAGGGGAGGATCAGTGTAATGATTTTAGAAAAGGGTGAAGAGGCGTATCATTAGAGGATGGTTCCTCAAGGCATTCCTTAAGAAGATGATTCTTTTCCTCACGATGCATAATGTAACTTCGAACAATAATTTTAAACGCATTTTACAATTGTTGATGAACGTGATAATGGAATTTCTTTCCATATCAAGCTTTTTTACTTTTCCCCATTTTTTCTAAATGTTTTGATTGATGTGGAGCCTAAAAACTAAGTAGAGATTGACGTAACTTCACTTTCTTAATAATCTTTTGTAGGAGAAATTGCTATCTAGTTGAATACTATAATTAGATTTATCTTTTTCGCTCTGTCATCTTTATTATCTGGAATTTATTTTTATTATAATTTATCCCATCCATTAAACGAAGTTATTAATCTTATACGGAGCAACTGTCTCGGTTACAGAATCTACTTCTTAATCACTCTACTTTTTATGGGCTAATAATATTAATAATACAAAGAATAAATTAGAATAATATAATGAATATGTATGTATAAAGCTGTATGTTGCTATAAATATAATTTTAAAATAGATTATAAATATGACTTAATTGATTTTTACCTTCTCAGTCTTTATTGATATATTGCTATAGGGCATAAAAAGTATTTAACTCGGCATTAGAGCCGGACTTACCTTTGTTGTAGCTCCAGGCTATATTATATAACAGACCCTTCCTCCTCCATTAAACAAGTTTAAAAGCTCGAGATTCTAAGCTATAGTAACGTATTATAAAGCCATAAGCTGTGGTGTTTGAGATCATAAGTTATATTGTAGTACCCTATAATGAGGCCCTAGCCGTAAGCACCCTAGTGTGAGGCCCTTAACTGTGGTTTCGTAGCGTAACACTCTATGAAACACTCTCTAAGTTGTGATTTCAAAGCGTAAGGCTCTATGCTGTGATCTCAGTACAAAGCACTAACTGTTGTTTCGTAGTGTAAAGCACCAAGTTAGCCTCATACTAAGAAACTGCAACACAGCGTATAGCCTTACATTAAAAAGACACAACTTAAGGCTTCGAGAACCTTAAAGCTTTAATTAAGGCTTAGGGCCTACATACAACTAGATATAGACCGTTATACAACGATACGCTCTTGTTGTATAAGGCCCTAGTGCGATGCCCCAAGCTAACTTACGTACGAATCCAACATTACCTGTTACAATACAACATTACTGTACGAATACAACATTACCAGAACGATATGGAAACGATACAAGTTTCATTTTTATCGGGCCATAAAAGGTAGACAAATACCCTTAAACGTTATCCCAATAACACAATCCAGGAAATAAAAATTAAAGACAATGAAAGAACTTTACACTAGCTTCAGGCATTATTTATATATGAAAATACTTGCACATATATAACGTTACTTGTCATTTATGACACTATCAGATTATCTTTCGAGATTTTTATGAGGAACGTACGGTAAGAGGGTCAAAAACAGGAATTTCATAACCTTGTTATAGTCGAAATTTATGTATAACGGATGATTGTTTGAAATTATTCATTTTTTTGCCATGTTTATGCCGTCGTAAAAATTTAATATCAACGAGAAAAAGTAGTAAAATTGATGAAACAATTGCATTTATTTTTATTAAAATTTCCCTTTATTTTAGAAGATTGATAACGTATGCAGAAGGTTATCGATTGTTAAGCCAATCGAATGTTATTGATGTTTTGGTCCCCTCGTAACTGAATGGAAAATAACTTTTAATTCTTTTTTCTAACTTAACCTATATTTATACAATATATATTTTTTTAATTTTTCGGCTTTTTATCATCAATTTTTCGATCGATATGTCAAATACGTAACAAATTAAGATTAATAAGTCGATCTGCTCATAATATAAAAATCTTAAACGATGCTTACCTTCTTAAAAATAGCTTTAAAATGTAAGAAATTTCTCCATTAAAATATATAATAATAAAATAAAATAAAATTTAGAAAAATAGGACAAGTAATTGTCTGTAAAATGAATGTATTAAATTTAATAATTTATTTACAATATATACTCTATATATATATATATATGCAGTCAAACCTGTAATCAACGGCCACCGAAGGAAACATTAAAAAAGTTCGTTGTTCGGAAGTGGCCGTTACAGGAGATTTGAAATCGGCTAATTAATTAATGAATCCGATGAATAGAGTGGCCCAAAAGTCACGTAACCTCGTAATTTTTTCTTTTATGTGCTTAAGATTTACTTGATGTGATAACCGAGGAAAACATTAATAACCGAGTTTTTTATTTCAAACAATTGATGTCAACTGGATTAAAAAATTAATTACTGTTTAATTAAAAGTAAAAATTCGATTAATTTGAATCGAAGAAGCTTTATTGTTAATAAAGGTCAAATGACTTTTGGGCCACCCTGTATATAATTACATAAACTTATCTATAAAAAATGTAATATGCAGTGTTTTTTATTTTACAAAATCGATGGAAATTAATTTAATATTAATTTAAAGAAGCGTTAGTATTTGCAGCGGTTAACTAACTTTTGCTCCTCTCCTATATAATTTATATTCTACGCAGCCTAAGAAATTATTCGACGACACAAGAATTAATGCATTTAATTTATGGGAAAATCAATCCTAAACATAGAATTTATTTGTTGTTAATATACGATTTCTATTTTGTTTACACCCGGAGTTTATTGACACCTGAAACGTTTTCGAGACAAACGTTTATCTATTTTAATGACCAAACACGTGAGAACGTGTCCAAATAACAGTAGAGCAGACACCTGGAACGGATGAGTCTGAATATATGGGTTTGTAGTAGCTTAAATTAACTATTTATAGCTGTCAGGAAGTGTTTAACTGTGATGTCACTGTTTACTTTTAAGCTCCCTTTAGATATATATATACTTTTTTTTCTATTTTTTTTATAATGAATTTCTAAGATTATCACCATCGGTGATGATTTTCCACTCTTGTCATCGCGTTCTTAGTACGATAATTCAGTTGAAAATTATTAGAGCGTCAATCTGTCTGTCGAATTAGCGCTATCTTTCTATACTATAGTCTTTCTTCCTTTTTTTTATAATTGTTTATTGTCTTTTCTTTAATTTTCTAATATTATCTTGGCTATTAAAGTTTTCTTTTATAATTAATCACTTCAGATAAAATTGTGAAACTCAAAAAACTTTTTCTATAATGGAAGAGATTATCTTGTAATTGAAAGCTTTGATGGGAATTTTTTTCCCCCTGTTTTACTTTTAGAAGTTTTGTACTTTATTATTATTTTTTTTCTGGCTTTAGCTACGAAATGTAGTCCTAAACTCGAAGTTTTATGCATTTATCCGTAAATGTACACCTGTTTATACATTATTTATATAGTATCGAGTACTGTACTATACGGGATGTATTATATTTATTCTGGCTCACGTGTAAGTCTGTAAATCTGATGATTAAGCTATGTTCCTGTAGTTTAGATGTATATTAATATATAGAAGGCTATTTACGTAACGTAAATCTTTGATAGTTGTGTCCGACGAACTTCCAATAACGGCCAACTGTAAACGGCAGCCATTTTTTTTCAGAAATCTTAATTTTTTTGTTGTTGTTGTTGTTTTTGAACAAAAATGCATACAAAATAACCTTTAAACAACGGCCATTTTTATGTTCCCCACTACTGGCCGTTGTTCAGAGGTTTAACTGTATATAAATACATGTCATTTGTAAACAGAATATAAAATACAAAACTACTTAATAACCATTATATATTTTGTTAGACAAATTTTTCTGCCTAAGAACAGCAAAAATACTGTAAACAGACGTGTCTAACAGTCAGTTAACCACAGTAAAGATTATACTGTATTATAATTTTCCAAAATGAGCACGGAATTTATATAACTTGAAGTGCTTAATATTTAAATTTTAATGAATTTGCAAAATTTATTATTTTAATAGTTGATTTTAATAAAACTCTTCAATAAAACAAGCAAATGTTTATCCTATTATTTAGAGAATTATGTCGAATTTCTTATTAAATTCATAGAATTGTATTTATTCACGTTAAAAAAATTATTCTAAATTATATTATATAATTACAATTAAACTTAAAGAACTTAAAATACATAAGAATCCCGATTTAAGAACCTCGATTTACGAAGAATCTCGATTTAAGAACGAAATCAATATAAAGGGAGGAAAAATCAATTTAAGAATCTCAATTTAAGAAGAATCCAGTAGCGCGCGACTAGGGCCCCCTCGTCGTCTCGAGGGGTCTCAAAAATTACATAAAGATAATTATTAAAATTATCTTTAAATAATTATTAAAATCTATAAAATAATTATTAAAATTACAAAAAGATAATTATTTAAGAATTTTATTGTCTTTTTAATTAAAAAAAAACACTTTCACATAGAGGCCCTCGTAACAAAATTGCGCCTAGAGCCTCAAATTTGCTACTGGAAGAACTGCAACGTTAAATACGGGAAAATGTGCGCCTGAATTCGGAATAATGCCACATATTTTTTTTTTTTTTTTTAAGTACTAAGTGACATTTTAAGAATTTATAAATATTTTTGNAACGTTGTTTACGGTAAAGAAAAACGCTTTATAAAATATATTTAATTATATAAAGTCAAAGATCATTGCACTTTGGAAGAATAAATATTATTTTACGAGTTACAAAATTTGTTTTTCCTATAAAAATTCCCCTCACTAAAAACTTAGACGTATACAAAACAATTACGTTTACTTTCTTTATAAACAATTAAGTTCAAGAATTCATTTTTTTTATTATTATTTTTCTGCAAGTTTAAGAGACGTACTTGAAAAATTACAACATATCAAACCAAAATCTACTTGACCCGTATCGAGATGCACTGATTATTCTTCCTTATCTCGTAGATTTAAAAAGAATAAAATAAAATAGACTTTTATAAAGTAATTTAATCTAAAAATGTTCTAGAATAAGATAATGATCTATTTTTAATCCTTACTTTTTTCTAAATTTAGCGAATATAACTGTTTATAAACACCGAAAGGTCAACCTTGAACCAAAGATTAAGCTTAAGATTAAGATCCAAACAGTAAATTAACTATTTAAAAAGCTTTAAATTATATAAATCCGTTTTATAAGGGGAAAGAAATTGGCTTTATCTACCGAAAAAGTTCATCACCAGCAGAATTTTTCCTTTCTATCGTCGATATATCTTTTACGTTTAAGGCCTTTGTACCCGATTTATATATAAAATAATAATAAAAAAATTTATCATAAATCTACTAAACACGTTATATAAAAAGGATAAAACATTTCTAGGTCAGCTTATAGAAAAATATTTTTAAAAAATTACCTGGGTGACAACTAGATCCCCGTAACACTTTTCAAATTCGTATAATCTGAATGTTCCACTTTCGGTGAGTTATAAAAAATATTCATAATTTTTCTATGCTTCATAACTTCACATTCAAAACTTCACTTAAGTCGGTGGCACATCGTCCCGTTTCGTGGTGTGTCGAGTGCAGACTGATAGAAATGCCGGACGAGATCCCGTGTAGGCTATACACTACACGCCTGTCATTGGTGGATTCGAATCACGTGCCAAAAGGGGACGTTACGTATTGGACGTCACACTTCATTCAGACGTTGTGTCGGTGATGTAGTGAAACGTCCGAGACTGTTTGTGGAAGTTAACTAAAGGAAATTTTCTTTTGTACGCTTCGTTGGTAGAATTAAACAGAAGGGGTGAATGGCTGATGTGGTTTAAGGGGGCAATGCCCCTTGTAAGTTTTACTTTTGTTCTTTTTTTTTTCTTTCTGTGTCTTTCTTTTCTTTCTACATTCGTCTGTATTACTGTCACCTACCGTACCATAACTCTATTTATGGATTTTGAAATTAGAAATTAATATGAATAGGCTGTCGTAAACTGCTACTTATTGCATTCATTTGTGAGGTCGAATACGTCACAGATCGTCTGAGCTTCTATATTTAGTAACGAGTAGAATATATTTATATATTTTTTTTCTTTCTTCTATTTTAGTTTCTGTGTGATCGTCAATTGGTACCGATCATATGGAAGAGGATTCACGCATCGTCGCTTGATAGGTACCATTTAATAATCGATCAAATAAAAAAAAAACAATGAAAGTGATTATTAACGTCCACGACTCGATTGAAGTGGGGTGTTTATTGATGACGTAAGAAACAATAGCGAAAGCGCTCGTCGTAACTTATTGAATTGGCCTGTTCTAAAGACGGCACCAGTTCAAGGTCGTAAGATTCTCTTCGCGGTAAAATTTATAAGATGATTTAAAAATTTTCATTCCTCTTTACCGGTCATCCTCTAAATATTTTAATTTTATCTTTTGTTTACGATGATAAGAGGCATAATCTGTTCGAATTTTAAAGCGAAACTTTCCCTCGGAGGGCCATTGGTCTATATTTAGCTCGTACGAGTTTTGGAAGTCACGCGAGTTGCGTAACACTCCCGTCCCGCAAGTCACGTGATTAATGAAGCTCTATTCACACTCGACGATTGATAAATGGTATCAGTTAATGACCTTTCAAGCTTTAATATAGTTAAGAGAAGCTCTAAATATTGATAGATCTGTACGATAATGAAATACGTTTAAGATCTCACGATTTTTATAAATATAAGGCATTTCTTTTAATATTTTTATAAGTAAATGTAAACAACTTGTAGTNTGTTTGTACAAAATAAGAAAATAATTTTTAACGATACAATAGTCTTTGTTAGGCTTAACATCGACGAAAATTCAACGCGAAGCGACAAGCAACGGATAAAAATTTCGACATTGGATACGTTAAACTATTTTTTCGTACGTAAATCAGTTATCCGAAATATCGGTTATCCGGACAACCCCAGTCCCCAATTGATTCGGAAAATCGACGCTCTACTGGTATTTTCAGTTGCAACGGTTCATGATTGAAAATAAATTAAATTCAAATGAAATAAACAATTTAGACTTAATTTTTAAATACATACAACATTATTTTAATTATTATTTGTTATTTATATAAATATTTATCGGGCTACAATTTTCAAATTGCAGACCTATACATTCCCACTGTCTGTCCTTCCTTAATTTTCAGAATGGAGTTATACAGATGAAAATCGAGACCAGATATAGAGTTCCGATCCAGACCGGAACTCACGCGATTTTTTTAAAACTAACAGATGATTAAAAATTTCAGCCCGATATTGTGAGGATGATAGATGATACAATAAATAATTTCCCGTATTTTATTATAATTTACTATATACCAGTATTACGTAGTATCGATAATTAATGTTTGAATATACAGTGAAACTTCGTTATAGCATCGTTCTAACATTCTAGTAAAGCGTCAATGAATACTTGAGAACAGATCTTTCCCATAAGAACTAAATAGAGAAGTCTTCGACGTTTGTTAAATTGCTAAATATGCTATTTTGTTCTTATCGTGTAAAATGTGCTTCGCTTCGGTTTAGCGCCACCCTCATTAAATGCTAATTTTACAAACTACCAAATGGCGGAGTAAACCGGGTTTCTACTTTTATATTTTCTGAAGTTATAAAATTAAAAACTTATATTACTTTTATTATTAAAAATGTAAGGAAATAATTTAATTTTGAATTAAAGTATTTATATTTTAAAAAATAATAGAAGGAAAAATATAACTTTAAAAAATTGAAGGCTTTGTGAATTAATTTAGGAAACAATAAGAATAATTTCGTAATTTAAATTTTTAACTTTTTAGATTAATAATTAAACTAAAAAATTTTGATAATTATACAGTATTTTTGTTACATTTAAGCTATAACGTGAAGATATATTTATTTTAAATGTATTTTTGATAGAAAAAAATATTAAAAATTTAGTTAATTCTATTCTCATTATGTTCTTTATCATTTTTTTGATTTTATAATTCCAGAATGTATATATAATCAAACCCCGGTTTACCGCCACCATTTTCTCGCCCATAAAATTGTCAATTAATCGAGTGTGGCACTAAACTGAACTCTACAACATACAGTCAAACATTTCGCCTTCGAATTTGGCACTAAATCGAGTGACATTAAATTGAATAAGTTAAAATTTAATTTATAATTATACTTAACATTAAGAATATATTCTTAATTAATGAAAATTAATATATTTTTAAAAATACTTTAATTTTTATCTTAAACTTTTTACGACATTTCTATTTGTAAGTAAAAGTTGAATAGAGAATTTTTAATTAAAAAAGTGAAAATGTTATTGTGAAATTTTAGTACGAAATCGCCTTTAAACAAATTTTTGTATTTCTTTTTATTTTTATTTTTTGCAAGTGTTTATATTAACTAGAAAACTTTTTTTAGTTTAACCTCAAGAGAAATTTTTCATAATTAGTTTGTATATTTAGCATCAAGAACGAGTCGTATTACGTTTTACACTATTTAGTAATTTAGCACGTGTTTCTTATCGCTACAATCACGTAAAATTTCAATCGACTTTACAAAATGAAATAATATACGCATATATAGGCCTACACAGAACTAATTAATAAAAATTATTTAGTAATATTTATTTTAATTTAGAATCGAATTTTAATTAACCATTAAAATATTTTAAATTATTATACGAATTATATTTGCGAAATGAAAAACAAATTTTAATTTTAAACTAATTATTATAATTAATTTAGTAATATTAATATTAATTTAAAATCTATTTCTATTTAATAAATTTTTATTAAAATATTTTAAAGTTTTTTTTTTTTTAAATTGTTATAGGCAGCGCGTAAGACGGCACGTCATTGTCACGTGATACTTAATTAACTAATGATATCGATCCGAAATCTCAGCAGACGATTATCAATCAGTCACATGACGCTGATTAATTATCATGTGACATCAATCGAACCAATTACAGACTTCTCCCTTAAATTACTCGAGAGTGAATCGACGCCATTTTGAAACATTAGCGTCATATGTTTGTGGCATTTAATTAATAAATTTAATCGTTTAAAATAATTAACGAGAAGAGGAGTCAAAAGTATCATTAGGTTTCATCACAGAAAGTCGTTAGCATTAGAAGTTTAATAAGTGAAAGAAATTGTTCAGAAAGTGCCTTGAAAGCTTTATTAAAGGTGACATTATTTCCTATAAATATAGTAATGATTTAAATAATAAACGTTATTATGATTTCAATACATATGTATTTGAATTGATGGTTATTATGAATCCGTATTTAAATTAATGGAAACTTTCAAAATTCCAAAAATGCTGAAGGAGAATGATGAATAGCTTAGTAAGGAATTAAGTTTGGAAGGGGCCTGATCCAGCTGAAGGTTTTGCGGGGCCTCGAAAAAATGTTATTAGTAGGCCCCAAAAATATGTGTAAAACAGAATTTTATCGAAAAATTGTATACTTTTATTAAACATAATTTATAGACATTAAATACTCTACCATGGACATACGCAGAAGGGGCAAACGGGACACATGGCACTCCATGGAATCGAGTAAAAAATTCCCACAAATTATAATGGTAAAAACGATTGAAAAGTGTAGTCTTACACCCTCGACTATGAGGCACTTTGTTTTTCTGCGAATGTTCGTGTACACAACAAAGAATCACAGAAAAAAAATATATTATTGGCTTTCTCAAATTTTCTTTGAAATTTGAAAGTGTGGGTCATCCCGAGAGCGGTGCCTCGCACTTTCACGGGTTTTTCGGGTCCGATGCCCGAAAAACCGGCGTCTAAGCTGGCCCTGGTAAGGATCAATTATCCTGTACTTAAATTACAGTATTCATGTGTATGTTTGTATATTTTGTCAACACGAATATTTTTAGAACAAAACAAATATCATAAAAATAAGATTATTACGTTTAAATAAAAATTGATTTAAAAAAGTAAATCCAAATCCAATTTTAATATTTTTATTAAAATTTTCTTTTTCTTAGTCCCATTTCGTACGCCAGTAAGAATGATTTAGAAAAGACTTCGTAATCCAATGATAAGAATAATTTAATAAAAAAATCAATAAAAGTTTTAGTAGATATCAACGTGTTTTAGTTGTTTTTAGAATTATTTAAAGATCCTTTTTTCTTATTTGGTATTACATTATAGTGTTTTGTTTCTGTTCTAAAAATATCATCGATAATGAATACATGGCACGAGAACAATTTGTATTTGTTTGCATATTTTTACTATTTTAAATTAAAAATAAAATATAACAATAGAAGATTTATTTTATATTCTATATAAAAGTATAGGAAACACTAGAACATTCAAGTAGGGAAAGATATACTTTTCTTTAGATCAATGTTTTTTGAATTCTGCTTAGCAAATATTGATACTGGCAAATTTCTATATCAATTGTGGACTGAATAGCGAAACGTTGATTCACATAAAAGATTATATGAAAAAATTTCCATATTTTAAATTTTCATACGAAGGAAACTTTCCTTGATATAATTGTTTTATAACTGATAAACGTCACGAAGAATATTGTAAAGTTTAGCGTAATTTAACGAAAAAATCCTTATGACCGAATTTTTTTACAATATTATTTCTAAAGAAATTTCGATCCATATGTTAACTATATTAAAAAATTGCTCACGCAAAATCCATTCATATATCCACGCTATTTTACATAAGTCTACTTAATATTCTTTCCATACGTTTCATACTTCACTTCTAACAAAAATATTCAATTTTTAAAGAACAATATTTGTGATTTTAATCGAACATTCTTGTCTAATATTAATATTTAGACTGTATTTTCGCATGATACATCAATGCTAGACTTACCAAAACGTAATTTTTCTTTTAAATCCTTGTTTCCAGAGTATTCAATACAATCGATAAGAACATTTTTCAACAAGTTGGGCTTTGTGCTGGTCGCTGATAATTTATTGATGTTACTTGTAATCGATTGTTTTGGCTTCGAAAATGATTCTTTGTCATCATTATGATCTAGAAAAACCAATGGAAGTTTCGATTGTAAGTTATAAGGCTTACACTGTATAACATTTCTACATTGGAATGCTTTTAAAACCTTTATAAGTGTTGAAAGCTGCCTCGGAGCATATTCGAATTTCCATAAAATTCAGAAAACTTTGCTTCATTCATTCTGTAAATGCTTTTTGATTACATATTATTATTGTTGTTATTATTTTATCGTACACGGTTATGTGTTTTTGTTAAGTCTTTACAAATTATTTACGTAGAAAATAAATATAAAGTATTAATGTATCCATGCGGATATAACTTAAAAATCGTTTAAATTCAATATTTTAACAATAAATTACCGAAAANCACATGATAAAATTTAAATAATAATAATAATAATAATTTTAAAAAAAAGGTTGGAAAATTTACATTAGCTATTTTCATTTTCGTACAATCAAGCGAAAAGAAAAATATTTTTCTTTCCGTAAACACGTTTAAAATAAAGAAAATAATTTCTGTTAGAAATAGAATGTCGACACTTTGTTAAAAATAGCAACAATACAGAGATAGACGACCTCACATCATCCATGTGGAACGATTTAAATAAATAAGTATAATGGGATTGCTATCTCCACACTTATATTCATGTTTAATTCATAGACACGTGACCGAATAATCACGCTTCTTCGTATAATTTGCATAATATACACTAATTGCGTGACAGATTTTCACAGATTTTTCTTCTTATTAAATCCTCAATATTTTCTGTTTCCTCTTTTTAAATCCGTAGTATTTTTGCAATTTCTTCTTTAAATCCACAATGTTTTCGCTTTTTTACGAGTGATTTATCGTTGGTAGTGTTAACGAACTTTTACGTATATTTTCACGAAGGGGTGTGCGCTTACATCGTAAAACTTAATTGCAAAATAATATAGGAAACGTTAATTCTACGGGGTGATTGGTTGCTTAAATGTTCCTCGATCCTCCGGAAATTAGGAACAGATTAGACGAGTGATTGTGTTAGCGGTGACGATGTCAAGGTTGTTTAGAATTCTTTGATGGCGATTTTTCTTCATTTTGCAGGCTCGGGTGACAAGTGTTGTTTGTCGTGTAACGCTTTAACTCGCAAAAAACACAAATAAGGCAATTGTTTACTCGATTCTACTTAAAAAACAAAGATTATATATCCTTAAACATTTATTTTTTTAATGCTTTTATAGAAATCACAAACAGATAGTGGAGAAAACTGCAACCGGTTGTTTATAAGAAGTAGATTTCGACAAAAACAAACGTATGATTTGAAAATAAAATTTCGATAAAAAAAGGCATTACTTTGAAAAATTGTTTAAGTTATAACAGAAAAAATATTGTTTAACAGTTTAGCAACCTCAATACAGTATAATCTTTACAAATTGCTAGTTCTTTCAGCAAGATCTATAGAAGCAATAACCCAATTGCCTTAATAAACAGCAATAACTGTAAATATTTTCAGCTTTTCAGCACCGAAAATGTTCTGAAATAAGAAGAAAAAAATTGCATTACTGCCGACATTTTTATCAAAACATCGATACGCAGTACATTTTCCCCGACAGCATTTTCTATTCTAAAAAAGAATTCCTAATCGTGTAAATTTGCGTGTTGCAACGAAGAAATCATGTTGATTTTGTTAAGAGGATATAAACCAAATAAATTGGATGGTAAAATTTAAAGAACGAAGGACCATGCTAGTAAGAAATTTGGCTATTTACCAAAATCGGTGACAGAATGCCGACAACCGAAAACCATTTGTCACAGCCAAGATCCATTAACAGATCTCTACAACTATCATTAGAAAACTACATGATGTCCAACTTAATGGTTTTTTATTGTCGTCCCGGGCTTAAATGGTGTTGGAGACGGTTTAAATCTACTTGTTGAATTAACAATGATGGCAATTTATCAAAGCGTAGGGTCAACATTACCAAGAGGTGCTTTATTAAATTAACATCTTTCACAAGTATATATATATATATAGTTACGCTTTCGTAAGATATTTAGTACTAGATACTATCTTAAATTTCGAATATTTTTAAACATTAGGGTTGATTAACCGGCTATATATTAATTACAATCATAGATATCTTAAAGGAAATGTAATAAATTCATATCAATCGAAGTCTCGTGGCGCAAAAAATATTCCAAATATAGATTGGATGAGGAAGAAATATGATACATCAAGTAAGCATTTGGTAAGTGTAAAAGATGAGAATGGGATGCTCATGAGGCCAAAAATCGTTATCCTAGTTATTAGGTGATGCTTGACTTTACAAGATCTATACACATGATTCTGATCTTTCCTTTCAGGTCATAGACTTGTCTATAGGATAAAGGTCAATGTAACGATTGAGTTATGGTGTCTAACGTTTTCTGCTGAGTCGAGATGTATGGAAAGATCAGCGTTATTTAATTCTTAAACCGATTTTCTATAAGTGGGAAAAAAACACGTAAACTCAGAAACCGTAATGACGTTACGCTGACGCAATAGATTCGAAACTCATTAAGGCTTTAAACTTTCCTCGAAATAATTTATTTTAAGCAAATTTACTATAAAAAAATCTATACTAATTTCACTACTTTCTATTTTAGTCGTCACTTCAGGATTCATATAAATGAATGCGCGTAGGTTGGCGCTTGCATTAAAATTAATAATTGCATTTGGGATAAACTTAATATTTTAAATTTATTTAAATGAATCGGAATGTGTTGTTAAGTATACGGAATAATTTACATTTCTACAATAAATTACATTCCATTTAAAAGCAAGAGAATATTTCGAAAATATGTCAAACGTTAATGAAAAATTCACGAAAATATTACTTCTTAATGGGGTCGAACTTTAATTAAAACAAAAATCTTATCGTCTGATTGTTAATTAATGATGATAAAATGTTAATGGTGTGATGATAATTTCGGTAATTACATAAACGTGATTAATTATGTTTCGTATGTCGCGATGGTGTGACATTCCAGCTATCGGATCTTGGACTTTTAATGAAGGAATAAACTTAAAAATATAAAATATTTCCTTTTTTTAAATGAATATATTTGATGTAATCGAATACTCGGATGTTATATGATTTCCTAGTGGCAATCACGTGGCATCCTAGCCGAATCTTATGAAAATTTTCATACTTTCGGCACTGAATAGCAGTTCGACGAGGGAAAAAAATGTGTAAAATAAACTTAAAAATTATATAATTGAAAACAAAAATAAAAAATTATATATACATGTATATATATTCTTTCTTTTAATGTGTATATTTGATATAATCATATACTTTTTCAGTTACTTTTATTGCTTACATTGACATAATTAAATAGCAGAGTTAATTTAAGTTATTTCCTTTTAAAAGTCCTTACTCCAGTTCCAATAATTATTTCTTTTTCTTTTTTTCTCGATAAAGTAAAATAAAATAAAAAAGAAATGCAAATCGAAACGCGAATATCGAGTACTATTTTTAGAAATATTCGAAATCTAGTTGTGAATTTTCAATTTCCTTTAAGGAAAGGTAATACTATAAAGGAAATAAAATTTAAATAAATAATGGAAAAACCTATATAAAATTTTTGTCATATTAATCTTAAAATATATATATATAT
>NW_019385305.1:253242-254475 GCF_000671375.1 Centruroides sculpturatus | reverse complement strand
TTTTTTTTTTTTTTTTGAAAAACAAAATAACCTTCAAACAACGGCCACCTCCGAACAACGTCCATTTTTCTTTTTAAATGTTCTCGTCAGTAGGTGGTTTAAAAATAATTTATAATATATAAAATTAAATATGAAAACTTTAAATTATTTTATATTATGTTTTTATTCGGATGATTATAAAGTCCTAATGCAAATTTAATGACTGGATTGGCACTAAATCGAGTGAATCAGTAAGGCAATTCAAACAATAAGAATTATAGTCAAACTTCGATTTAGCGTTGCTGTTTTTTCCTCTCTGAAGTTGAAACTAAATTGAATAAGGCGCTAAATTGAAGTGTTTTAATATTTTAATAATTATATTTTATATTATAATTAGATTAGCGAGCAAGTCTGAAATTTGAAAGTGATTTGGTGATAAGGACGAAATTTACAATGCAAAATCGTACATTTAGTAATTCACGGACGATGAAGGGTATTTTATTTAATATTTGAGAGGAAAATCCTTTCACGAGTTAGCGGTTTATCATGGTAGCGTTATTTTGGAGAACGTTATATCGAGGTTTGACTGTACACATAATAAAAGTACACAGTAAATAATAAACGTGATTACTAAAAAATGTTAATGCATAAAGTTTTTATGCATTAACATTTTTCTTTCCTTTTTTTAAATGAATATATTTGATGTAATCGAATACTCGGATGTTATATGATTTCCTAGTGACAATCACGTGGCATCCTAGCCGAATCTTATGAAAATTTTCATACTTTCGGCACTGAATAGCAGTTCGACGAGGGAAAAAAATGTGTAAAATAAACTTAAAAATTATATAATTGAAAACAAAAATAAAAAATTATATATACATGTATATATATTCTTTCTTTTAATGTGTATATTTGATATAATCATATACTTTTTCAGTTACTTTTATTGCTTACATTGACATAATTAAATAGCAGAGTTAATTTAAGTTATTTCCTTTTAAAAGTCCTTACTCCAGTTCCAATAATTATTTCTTTTTCTTTTTTTCTCGATAAAGTAAAATAAAATAAAAAAGAAATGCAAATCGAAACGCGAATATCGAGTACTATTTTTAGAAATATTCGAAATCTAGTTGTGAATTTTCAATTTCCTTTAAGGAAAGGTAATACTATAAAGGAAATAAAATTTAAATAAATAATGGAAAAACCTATATAAAATTTTTGTCATATTAATCTTAAAATATATATATATAT
>NW_019385305.1:241694-249956 GCF_000671375.1 Centruroides sculpturatus | reverse complement strand
ATAGCTTAGTAAGGAATTAAGTTTGGAAGGGGCCTGATCCAGCTGAAGGTTTTGCGGGGCCTCGAAAAAATGTTATTAGTAGGCCCCAAAAATATGTGTAAAACAGAATTTTATCGAAAAATTGTATACTTTTATTAAACATAATTTATAGACATTAAATACTCTACCATGGACATACGCAGAAGGGGCAAACGGGACACATGGCACTCCATGGAATCGAGTAAAAAATTCCCACAAATTATAATGGTAAAAACGATTGAAAAGTGTAGTCTTACACCCTCGACTATGAGGCACTTTGTTTTTCTGCGAATGTTCGTGTACACAACAAAGAATCACAGAAAAAAAATATATTATTGGCTTTCTCAAATTTTCTTTGAAATTTGAAAGTGTGGGTCATCCCGAGAGCGGTGCCTCGCACTTTCATTCGGGTCCGATGCCCGAAAAACCGGCGTCTAAGCTGGCCCTGGTAAGGATCAATTATCCTGTACTTAAATTACAGTATTCATGTGTATGTTTGTATATTTTGTCAACACGAATATTTTTAGAACAAAACAAATATCATAAAAATAAGATTATTACGTTTAAATAAAAATTGATTTAAAAAAGTAAATCCAAATCCAATTTTAATATTTTTATTAAAATTTTCTTTTTCTTAGTCCCATTTCGTACGCCAGTAAGAATGATTTAGAAAAGACTTCGTAATCCAATGATAAGAATAATTTAATAAAAAAATCAATAAAAGTTTTAGTAGATATCAACGTGTTTTAGTTGTTTTTAGAATTATTTAAAGATCCTTTTTTCTTATTTGGTATTACATTATAGTGTTTTGTTTCTGTTCTAAAAATATCATCGATAATGAATACATGGCACGAGAACAATTTGTATTTGTTTGCATATTTTTACTATTTTAAATTAAAAATAAAATATAACAATAGAAGATTTATTTTATATTCTATATAAAAGTATAGGAAACACTAGAACATTCAAGTAGGGAAAGATATACTTTTCTTTAGATCAATGTTTTTTGAATTCTGCTTAGCAAATATTGATACTGGCAAATTTCTATATCAATTGTGGACTGAATAGCGAAACGTTGATTCACATAAAAGATTATATGAAAAAATTTCCATATTTTAAATTTTCATACGAAGGAAACTTTCCTTGATATAATTGTTTTATAACTGATAAACGTCACGAAGAATATTGTAAAGTTTAGCGTAATTTAACGAAAAAATCCTTATGACCGAATTTTTTACAATATTATTTCTAAAGAAATTTCGATCCATATGTTAACTATATTAAAAAATTGCTCACGCAAAATCCATTCATATATCCACGCTATTTTACATAAGTCTACTTAATATTCTTTCCATACGTTTCATACTTCACTTCTAACAAAAATATTCAATTTTTAAAGAACAATATTTGTGATTTTAATCGAACATTCTTGTCTAATATTAATATTTAGACTGTATTTTCGCATGATACATCAATGCTAGACTTACCAAAACGTAATTTTTCTTTTAAATCCTTGTTTCCAGAGTATTCAATACAATCGATAAGAACATTTTTCAACAAGTTGGGCTTTGTGCTGGTCGCTGATAATTTATTGATGTTACTTGTAATCGATTGTTTTGGCTTCGAAAATGATTCTTTGTCATCATTATGATCTAGAAAAACCAATGGAAGTTTCGATTGTAAGTTATAAGGCTTACACTGTATAACATTTCTACATTGGAATGCTTTTAAAACCTTTATAAGTGTTGAAAGCTGCCTCGGAGCATATTCGAATTTCCATAAAATTCAGAAAACTTTGCTTCATTCATTCTGTAAATGCTTTTTGATTACATATTATTATTGTTGTTATTATTTTATCGTACACGGTTATGTGTTTTTGTTAAGTCTTTACAAATTATTTACGTAGAAAATAAATATAAAGTATTAATGTATCCATGCGGATATAACTTAAAAATCGTTTAAATTCAATATTTTAACAATAAATTACCGAAAAATTAATATTAATAATTTAAATAATGATGCAGATTGCCGTAAATTTACAAGAATTTTTAATTTTTTCCTGATGTAGCTTACACTATTCTTTTCCTGAGTTTATTTTATGCACAGTTCTTACTATTATTTTTCTTATAAGCCAATAATTTATTATTATTATTTAAAATTTAATCTTATTTTTCGCCACTAATTTTGGATTTTATAATACTTTTGGGCACTTTCTTATGATTTCCGGCCAATTATTTTAATGCACTTTAGTAATTTCTCGCTAAAATTTAATAAATAGGATTAAAATATTAAAATTAAGATGAGGAAAAAATATTTTTCTTATCTTCCGCATTGAAAAATTAAATATCTTAAATGCCATTTATAATCAGTTTAAAGATATTATCATTATTTATTTTTATATTTTGATACGATTAATTTAACGAGTCGATAATAAATAATTGCAGTTCGATATCCAGTGATGCTATCATATAGTAATGTGTTCAGATTTGTGAAAAATCGATCATGATTGGGCGCCTGTCTGGCTATTTGTTACGTCATACCGGTCAAGGTCAGTACGGAGGTAGGTGCCAACGACATAGAAAGCTGTTATTGTATCGGCGATTTATTTTCAATTTCGTTGCCAGATTGGCAACGAAATTGAAGAATGAGTTAAATATAAGTGAGCAGACAAAACACTATGAAAGAAGAAGGACGTTGACACTTGGAAAGGAACGTATCACACGCAAGGCATATAGAAGTGACGTAACAAATATAAAAAAAATGACAATAATCAAAATATGTTTTGCTCTTTTCGACTAAATATTTGTTATATTATAGAGGCGCTTATTTTGTTTGTTTTTTATATTTTCGATAGATGCGGGTCAATGTTTCTTTTGTTTCTAGTGTATTGGTCTGGATCGGAATTTAACAGGATCGTGATCTGTTTACATGAAAATATTTCTTGCCAGTAGTATTTTGTGGGGGGGATTACGAGAATGCTAAGAGGATGTTGTTTTTTTTTTTCTTATTTTAGATTAATCAAATCCAGGATATTTTCTGAAAACTATTTTCCTCCGCTGGAAAGAAAATATCGAAGATGATTTTGAGTTCTGATCTCTTGGCCAGCAAAGGTTTAAATAAAACGTAATCTATAGTTATTTTCCGCCTCCTCCTGAAGGATTATCCCAGATCAGTCAGTTGCCAATATATTTTTCTTTTCTCTTACTCTTGTCCAGTTTTATTCTCTTCCATCCATTTCCTTTTTTTCTCTGGTCTATCCTTCTGTCGGACATCTTATTGCTACTTTTATTTTATTCTGCATCGGATGTCTGAACAACCTGTCAACTCTCATACTTATCACACACTCGCATCGCCAAAAATCTGTACGAATTGCAATTCCATTGTTTTTTTAATACCAAATCTTTGACTTTGTTTACCAAATCTATGTTACTTAACGCGCTAATAATAGATTTAGAATATTTTTATATTGTTATTCGCGACATTTTAAGAATGAAAAAAATTCGGGTAATGGGAATTGCAAGGGCAAATATATTATGTAATTTAAATCTGGTCATTCTTTTCTTGGTCATATTGAGGTCAGCTGGGACCTGAGAATTGTTTTTTCTTTGTTCGATCGTTACGGCTGAAGTCACGGATTTCTAAAATGGTTTCCTTTTTTAACCTATGTTGACTCCATTTAATTTGGCCCTGAGGCATAATGCCGCTCGAAGCCACAAATGTTTTATTCTGCACAAATTGTACAGTTCACACAAGTCTTCTTCATTAATTTTTTCCATTGTTATATATCTGAGCCTATACTGGTATATATATATATATAACCTGCATTGTATTATTCGATGTATAAAACCATTATTACGAAGTTTAAATTTCATTTTTCAGTTTAATGTTCAAAAATCAAAATTTAATGATGTCTTATCTTTCACATTTCTTGTTTATTTTATATCTGAGCCTATACTGGTATATATATATATATAACCTGCATTGTATTATTCGATGTATAAAACCATTATTACGAAGTTTAAATTTCATTTTTCAGTTTAATGTTCAAAAATCAAAATTTAATGATGTCTTATCTTTCACATTTCTTGTTTATTTAGAGTAGGCATTTTTTTTAAAAATTTAATTTAATTTAATTTAATTTATTATCTGAAATAAATGACGTCAAAATAATTCACGATAAGACATTTAAGCACTTTAATTTATTAAACGATGAAGGTTTTTTGAAAATAATATTAAATATATCAGCAAACATTAGGTGATATAATGATTTGATGTGTATTAATCACTTTGCCGAGAACGCTGTAGGTGATTAAATATATCTTCAACGATGTAACAATATATCTTAAATATATTGTGTCATCATCAGAATGCCGGCTGCAATTTTTAATTATATTTTTTAATTTATTTTATTTAAAATATATGCTCTCCATCTTCAAATTAGTAGTGTCTTGCCTCCTGTACATCATACTTTTCCTTTAGCAATCGAGTCGTGCCGGTCATATATCTAACTCTTTTCAGGAATATTTTTGAATTGAAATAACGTGACTTTCGGTTTTTACCGGAAGTTTGCATATAGTTAATCGGGGTCTCCTGCCCTTAAGCTATCAATAGCTGGTCTCATGTTTTATCTATCTAACTCCGTTCTCGAGATTAAGGAAGACAGACGGACGAGGGTTGGAATTTATAGGTCTACATTTTTTCAAATTGCAGTCCAATAACTTGTCTAAATGTTTTATTTATTTATTTTTCTTTTTCCAACGTGTAAAATCATTATATTGTGGTTAATTTTTTGGTTTCGCCATGTTTTTTATGGGAGAGAGGGGAAAACAAATAAATAATGTGAATTAAACTTTTCTTTCTGTTAAAACAAACTGGTTTTTTTTCTTCCCTATTTGTCAATATTTTTAGTGGTAGTTAAGGAATTTATTTAGTTTACTGGGAAAATTCGAAATTTTAAGAATTCCTTCTGTAAACAAAATGAAAAAATCTGATAATAGATCGACTTAATTTTTGTTATAGACCGATGTTCGGTTAACATGCTCTGTTTATTATTTAAAAGAGATTAAGGTTAATAATGCTTCCCCATCTACCATCTTCATCAATAGTCGTTTCTTACGAACAAACTTAAAGTAGATATCTAATTATTAAAAAAAAGTCATAAAAAATTTCTAAATTATAGCTAATTTATAAAAATTCGAAAATATAAATGGATTTATCTTTAGTAAAAAATTTAGAGAAAAAAGCAGTGATAGAGAACAATACATGAATATTGAATAAAATGTAATTAATACCAATTTTAGATTTATTTTTTTGCCGTTTTGATTTTTTATTTAGCAGTTTTCATGACAAAAATGATATTTATTTTTAAATTCTTTATAAATAAATATCATTTTTGTCATGAAAACTGCTATTTTGTTGTTTTATAAATTTAATAAATTATATTTGTAATAGATTTTTCATTATTTTGCTAAATTGAATAAAGATTTTTTAATTTTCATAATTTTTTTTCACTATTGTCATTATTACTTTTGATCTTTTAACTCTTATCTCTATTTTCCCTCCCTTCATTTAATATTAACTGCCTTTCATCGATTTAATTAAAAACATTTTTAATTATTTTTATTTAATTTTTATAAGTTTTTAAAAAGGAAAATATTAAATATTTCTATATATAGACTTTAATTTTATAATATTTTCTTACTTTAAAACAGAATTTGAAAAATTAGTCATAGCTAACTATGCTGTCATTTTTATCTACTTTCGAGCTGTTAAAAAATTTTATGCGATTTTTTTTTTCAACAGATTTTTTAAAATAAATTTCAATTTAGTATGTTTTATTTTTAGATTTTCTTTTTTTTTTATAAAATTCTTTTTATTTTTTATAACTTTTATATAGGCCCTATATATATATATATTTTTATCACTATTACATATTTCATTCTTTCTTCAACTTGTCATACGGAACGTTTTTCTATGAGTCGATTTCTAGCGTGTCTTTCTGTCTTGCCTATTGGTTATTTTAAGCATTTTTATTCTCTAACGTCATTCTAGAATATTTTTATTTTATGCTGCACTTTTTTAAATTTTTGAAATTTCCAAACGTTTGATGTCTTTTTACTTTACGTATATTCTATTCTTCTTAGAAACTATTTTGGCTGCAGTTTAAATCTTTATATTATGTAAAAAGCACTGAAGATTGTCACTAAAGAAGTTACTTATATCAAGCGAATATGTATAAAAAAGTACTAAAATAATTTTCATTTTTTCCTTCATTTAATATAGCCTATATTATTGGGTTGCAATTTGAAAAAATTCTAAGACCTATAAATTCTTAGTGTCTGTATATCTGTTCTTGCTTAATCTCGAGAAAGATGAAAGTCGAGAGCAGATAAGATTAGGGAGGCCACGATTAACTATATGCGAACTTCCGGTATAGAGAGGAAGTCACGTGATTTCAATTTAAAATTTTTCTCCACTGGTATGACTTGTTATCAGGAAAAGTATAATGTACAGGGACAAGAAACTACTAATTTGCTATGGACAGCGTATATTTTAAATTAAATTAATTAAAAATTGCATCCCGGAATTTTTACTCGTATATAATTGTGTTTAAATTTGGTTTCTTAATTTCGTTCATTGTTAAGTCGTGTTACATGCAATAAAATCTTACAAATATATTTATTCAGTGTTTTACTTACAGAATTTATGTTCCTAAATATAGTAAAAATACATCTTTATTTAACCATAATTAAGTCAATTAATTTTATTTACAGAGATGTCAATCTGTTGGGAGAACAAAATTAGTTTCAAGGACTCGTAACCGTCACGAGGCACGTATCCGTAAGTATGTCATCTAGGTTATCTTTTCTTTTTCTGAAAGAATATATTAACATTAAATTAAATAAATTCTTACACGATAAAAATAGAAAGAATCAGAGTTTATATTAGTTTCTAAGAAACAGCTTATCAATTATAACTGATTATGCCATTGGATTCCAGTAATATCTGAAATAATAACATCAATATTAGTCACGAATATATGACAACTCACTTGAGTTACAGCTGTAAAAATAAATGGATACAACAACAAACTACGCTTCCTCTTATCATTTTCACTGTTTAGTTTCTAATGTTTAAATTTTCCTAATCGTGGTTATCGAGACGTAAATTTTATTTTTCATATTTTAAAATAATTTCGTAATAATTAAAGATAAATTGAAGCATATCTTTATATGAATTATAAATTATTTAATTCTTTCATTCTTACTATAAAGCAACGAAATTGCGTTTAGTGGAAAAAAAATGTAAAATTAAATACCGGAAATTTAATTTTCACATTTTACATTATTTAAAGCAAAAGTTATACATATATTATATATTTTTAAGCAAAAGTCAGTGGCGGTTTTAAGCATTAGCAATTTAAGTTTTTGTCTAGGACTTCACACTGTTTTAGGGACTTCAGATAGTTATATCTTGTCAGTATCTGGTCTCGAAATCTAGTATCAGCTTGTATAATATATTGTATAATAGATTTTTACATTATATAAACTTACATGAGAGGGACCTTTAAGTTCACGCTTATCTGGGGTTTTGCATAACATAAAAAATCTACTGATTTTAGTAACTTATAACTGTAGTAATCGAGTTATCTATTTCCAGAATGTACTACAGTATATTGTCAGAAATAATAATTCTCGTTGACTGTAAATAGTACGAATAGAGATAAACTGTTTCTTTAACTGATCCCCAAGACCATTTATAGTCGAATGAATACCGGACATTAACAGATGGTATTCAAAATAACGTAATTAGATCCCGATCGGAATGTGACAATCTTTAATTGAGTTCAAATGTTGTAAACAACCTACCACTGTTCCTCTACTGTGCCTTAGGTGTTATTAATAACTATGGAAAATGAATAACATCTGCTGAAATGATAAATACCACATTATCCAGATATAGGAGGAATATTTAGATGGGTCATTCTACACCCTGCAAGGAAAGTGACCCTGAAAATAGAAATGAATAACTGATTAAGCAGTAAAAAGAATGGTCTTCATTGATAGGCGGGATCGGACATTTTGAGAGAGGTTGAGTGATTAAGAAGATGAGACGTGAGAAGAATAAACTGTTTATTCGCTTCAATTGTTTGTTGCTGTAGTATTGGCGTGCTATACTGAATAACAATATAAATATGCTCGATGTAGTCTTGTAAATAAATAAATATATATAACGGCTGCTAGT